>NW_017670806.1:22513-188806 GCF_001879085.1 Nicotiana attenuata
CTACTTTGTCTTCCTTCCCCCCCCCCTACCCCCCCCCCCCCCCCCGTCCATTTTCACCAAGTGGCTTTCTTCATTTCTTATTGAAACTCATCTCATTTTTTCCCTCACCATCTTTGTCCATACTAGATAAACAACAAAAAGATACTAAAAGAAAAAATAAAGAAGAGAGAATAACAAAGCCTTTTTGGCTTATTTTTCCATCCATATTGATTCTTGAAGATAAAGAAGAAAACCCCAGATAAAGAATTGTAAATTTCTACCACTTTTCAATGTTTATACAAAGAACTAGCTAGCAATATCATGACACAAACTTTGAAACACTAATAATATTTAATATTTTCCTTTTTTTTCTTCTCTTTTTTGGACAGGAAAAAAAGGATTAATGGCACCAGATGGAGGAGGACTGAAAGCAAGAAATAATGGAGGGACAAGACAGGTATTAAAGAAAGGTCCATGGACAGCAACAGAAGATGCAATTTTAATGGAATATGTGAAGAAAAATGGAGAAGGAAATTGGAATGCAGTTCAAAGGAATTCAGGATTAATGAGATGTGGGAAAAGTTGTAGGTTAAGATGGGCTAATCATTTGAGGCCTAATCTTAAAAAAGGTGCATTTTCTTTAGAAGAAGAAAGGCTTATTGTCGAACTACATGCTAAACTTGGAAATAAATGGGCTCGTATGGCTGCTCAGGTTATTAATTCTTTGATAAAAATAGTATTGTTTTAAGTTCTTTATCTCCTTTTTTGACACAATATGCGTGCGTCTAATTAGTCGGGAGTCAGGATTTTTATTAAATGATGTCAAAATTTAAAAAAGTAAACACACGAAAAAGTTCAGGGGATTCAACATATAATATATATATATATATATATACATAATACACAGTGACGAATCTAGAGTAGATGCTTAAGCTTGCCAGAATTCACTACGTCTAGCTCAAACATATATATGCATGTGAGAGGGAAAAAATTGGCACACATGAAGAAAAAAAATCTACCCACTCTAAAACTTGGATTCATGACAACATATACATGGTTTACTTAGTTATCTTCCTATATTTTGCTTTATTGAGCCGAAAGTCTTCCAGAAACAACCTCTTTACCTTTATAAGGTAGGGATAAGGTCTGCGTACATGCTAGCCTTCGCAAATCCTATTTGTAGGAATACACTGGGTATGTTATTGTTATTGTAGTAGTTAATTTTCTTCCTATCAATTTCTTGTGTATTAGATCTGAATTCACTCCTTCTGTAGCCATTGAGATCAAGAATTGTTTGTGTTCTATATTTAGTATCAAATTGTCTCATTATTTTTGTATGTATTCCATGAACAGATGCCAGGTAGAACAGACAATGAAATCAAGAATTACTGGAACACAAGGCTAAAAAGAAGACAAAGAGCTGGTTTGCCTATATACCCTCAAGACATACAACCACAATTAAACCAACAAGAAAACCAATTACAACATAGTACTATCCCTTCACCATTTGATAATAATCCTCAAAATTCCAATTACGTTAATAATCCCCCTCTTTCCCTTTTAGATATTTTCAATCCTTCAACCATGAAACCTAGTATGTCAGATCAATATCAATTCAATAATCCTTCTCCATATCTCACAACTACAAATAATAACAACAAACTCAAGCTTTTTCGCGATCCTCGAGTTAGTCTTTCTTTAACATTAGCATCATCGATAAGAAATTCACAATTTTCTTCAATGGTAGCACCCGTGCCTAATAATTTTAGTCAGGGCTACTCTAATTCAATGCCAGTGCCACCACTTCAACATAATTATCCAAATTTTGGCACCACTACAAGACCTTTAATTGGGATTTCCTCGAACCCAAATGGTTTAATCTTAGGTATTAATTCGCGCCTCAACTTGAAAATTTTGTTGGCATTTATTATTTTCTTTATATACATTTTTTCAACTGTACTTGTATTTTCACTAACAGGCATGGGCGTACAAAACAACACTTCAGTCCAATCGTCCATGCCCGAGACTACAACATGTTCAAGGAATACAGGGAGTGATTTTATGAATACAACATCAAGTGATGATGCTGATAATTATGTTGTTAATCATGGATTATCGCGAGGAAACAGTGGATTATTAGAAGATTTGTTAGAGGAGTCTCAGGCTTTAACTAGAGCTGAGAAAATAGAAGAGAATTGTCCCATTGAAAATGAGGCTAGTAAAGGGAAATTAGTGTGGGAGGAATATGGATTAAGTGAAGAGGCAGAAGATATTATTTTAACTGAAGAATCAACATTTAGTTTTGCTCAAGAAGGTGGTGATAATGCCACCCCAAATAAGCATTCTGAAGACTCCAGCTCTCTAAATTCATCCTCAGGTAATTTCTCCAATATTGTTAATTAATTGGACTTAACTTATATACACTGACATAAAAGTATTCATACTACAATATATTTTAATATATTGTATCAGGTATTTTTAATTTTTCAGGTTATCAAATTAGGGTTATTATAAAAAGTTACCTATTGTTGTATGTTTTCTAAACTTGATTGTGTAGGTTAACTTTTGTGCACTGACAATGTACAATTTTTCCACAAATAGCCGGCCAAATTCAATGTTTACTTTTTCTAGCCAATATACACAGATTATACACTGAATATACATAATTTGTGATACATGAATTATACATATATTATATATTTGCTGATTATTTTTAGTTTTGAGTGAGCGGCTATTTGGATTAATTCTCCATCGAGTTTATAAGCATTCAATATTGGTAACTTGTAGGCGGTAGTAAATGGTAAGTAACCTACTATATATAACATGTTAAATTAAACCGATCGTGTAAAACTAAGGTTACACTGTTAGTGTGTGTGCATATACACACACTTCAAGGTTGTAGTGATATTACTTTCTTTCTTATATTTCATTCATTTAGAAGTTGAATAATTTTAATTATTGTTTCATATATATAGGGATAACAACAAAGGAAGGTACATTAGAGCTGGCTAATCAAGTGGATGAGGATATTATGAGATTTCTTGATAATTTTCCAGTAGGTGTACCAGTTCCTGATTGGTATAATGATGAAAATGATGAGCAGAATACTTCTAATGGCCAATCTTTCGAATGTGACCAAATACAATCACATTGCTCAAAATCAGGCTGATGAAGATTCAAATTCATCAATATGGGAAATTGGAGCATGTTATTATAGTGACATGCTTGTTTTTTTTTTTTTTGGTTAATTAAAACTAGTAAATTAAGACATTTATATTCAAAAAAAAAAAAAAAAACGTCAAGTAGATAGCAAAGATTCTTGGATTTTGCTGTTACCTTTTTAGAAAAAAAAAACTTTAGGTTAATATGTAGATATAATGATAATTGGCCATTCAATTGTATTGGCTTAATTATCTGTTGTGTACGAATCCTATGAATCATGGAATTTTTTTTTGAGTTACATTGATATTTCCAGCCAAAAATAGTTTGTCATGAATATACATGGGATGATACAATTCGGGGAGAACCACACCCGAAAAACTAGCTATTGAGGTATGAGAGTCCAAGGCTATATAAACCCTCCATCAGCACATTACACACTACACTTTTCTAGGCCCGGGTGAACATCACCATACCGACGTCACCATTCATGGCACGGGTGGGTACAAAAGGCGGTGGGTGGCACTGATACAATTCAGAGAGAACTACATCCCAAAAACTAGCTATTGAGATGGGAGAGCCCAAGACTATATAAACTCCATATCAGCATATTGCAATATCGATGTAGGACTCAAGTCTCATACCTTGCAATCAACCATGTTGGAAAACTAATACAAAGTTGTAGTAGGAAACCTTAGTTATTTAGGATTTGGTTTATTCAATTCATGTCTAAATATGATTTGCAGTTAGAATAAATATAAGAATAAGATTTCCTGTTTCTAGTTGAAATAGGTTTCATACTATTATAAATAGGGGTATTGATAGCTTATTTTATGTGTGGATGAAATAAAAAATTGTAGAGAGCTTTCAGAGAGTTATAATAAAATAGTTTTCCTTCATATTAATAAAATAGTTTTCCTTCATATTAATAAAATAGTTTTCCTTCATATTGGTATCAGAGCTTCTACAATCTTGGGAGAGAATCAAATAGCTTTTGTTGTCGGCGGGTGGCGCTAGCCAAAGTGTGCCACCCGCCTGGCCAAAAATATGTTGGCAAAATCATAGATAGTTGTCAACAAAATTAGATTATTTGATAAAAAGTTTCAAGAGAGAATCAAGAAACACAAGATGAAGAAACTCTTCTTTAAAAGTTGGAGAGAGGTTTAAAAAAGTTGGAAGTTGATTATGTGTTTCAACAAAATTGGGTGTTGGTGACAAAGTGAATCAACGTGAGTTGAAGATAGATGCTTCAACAAAACTGGGTGTTGGTGAAAAAGTGCATCAATGTGAGTTGGAGACTGGTGCTTCAACAAAATTGGGTTGGTGACAAAGTACATCAACGGGAGTTGGAGACAGGTGCTTCAACAAAATCGGGTGTTGGTGACAAAGTGCATTTACAGGAGTTGGAGACAGGTGCTTCAACAAAATTGGGTGTTGGTAACAAAGTGCATCAACGGGAGTTGGAGACATGCGCTTCAACAAAATCAGGTGTTGGTGACAAAGTTCATCAACGGTTGGAGACAAGTTCTTCAACAAAATTGTGTGTTGGTGACAAAGTGCATCAACGAGGGATGAAGACATGTGCTTAATCAAAAGTGAAAGTTGGAGAGAGTGCTCCAACATAACTGCACAACGAACAAGTCAGACGTATACAACTTTGAATTATGGGAGAATGTTGGAAAACTAATTCAAAGTTATAGTAGGAAACCTTAGTTATTTAGGATTTGGTTTATTTAATTCATGTCTAAATATGATTTGCAGTTAGAATAAATATAGGAATAGGCTTTCCTGTTTCTAGTTGACATAGGTTTCATACTATTATAAATGGAGGTAGTGATAGCTTATTTTATGTGTGGATGAAATAAAGAATTGTAGAGAGCTTTCAGATAGTTATAATAAAATAGTTTTCCTTCATATTAATAAAATAATTTTCCTTCAAACCATAACATTGGATCATAAGATGGAGTTCGGCACTTCGGCTCGATATAAAGATTTTTGGAATAAAAAATGAAAATTCGCGGCCTGATATGAATACATAAAATAAATGAAAGAAAACGCAAAATTATTCAAAGAATACAGCTATCGTTGGATTCTATTACATTTTTTTACCTCCAAATCAGGTAATTCTTCGAAGTTTTATTATGCCTTTAACAAAACACTAATTTCTGGTTAAAACAAATCAGATTAGGGGTAGGAAATGGGTTTTAGGGTTGGTATTTTGTATAGGTTTAATGTTGTATTTTTCGATTTCTTTCTTTCTAAAATTCAATTTTTCTGTATTATATACTTAGTATATACACCAAATAATTTGGGCTGAACGCGAGTATCACGAGGACAAAGAGGGGCACCAATTTCACCAAAAATTAAATAAAGATAGGATAATACGTTGCATGTTAATTTAGAGCGAATGTTATGAATACCGAAATAGCTGAAAATGCACATGCACCCGACCAAGTTAGTAGCCAGATCAGCACTCCTCAAGTAACAGAAAATGTGAGGCGCAGCATAAGAGTGAAAAAGCATCCAACAAAATTAACAAACTTTGTTTGGCAGCAGAGTGCTGGAACGTGTGAAGTGTGAAGCAAGGAAATAGGATTTAGCATTCCCTATAAATACCTAGTAGAATAAGAATTATAGTAGGCTTGTATTATGTGAAAGTTCTGTGCCCTCTCATCTCCCTTCTCTCTGTGTCTTCTCATCCCCATTCTTGTGGTGTTTGAGTTCTTTGTAATTTCCTTTAGCTGAGTTGTTCCTATTACTGCCAATTTATCAATACAATATACTTTGGTGTTATTTGGGTTTGTAGCATTGGTGCTTTCATTGATTCGAGCTCCATGACTGGGTTTTCGAGTTCCACTACTACTGACACTATGTCGTCTCCGTCGTCCTCTAAGGAGATCGCGGATCTCGCAGCCTCCGTTGCCGATTTCACTATGGCCTTTGCTGGGCAGCAGAATCTACTCTTGGATTTGATGTCTCAGGTGGCCAATTCGTCGTACTCTCAAGCGGTTGCCACAGAAGCTCCCACCGGCGTTCCAACCGTTCCTTCGATGCGGCATAAACCAGCTTCTGTGGAGATGCCTCGCTTCTCTGGTGCTAATACAGAGGGTTGGGTCTTTGACGCAGAAAGGTACTTTGATTTCTATCATATCTCTGAGGATCACAGACTCTCCTTAGCATCATTCTATTTGGACGGTGAGGCCCGCGAATGGTATCGGTGGTTGTTCCGCAACAAGCAGCTGAGTGATTTGCCTTGAAAGTGACGAGCCGGTTTCAGAAGCATTCCTTACTTCCACCAGAGGGTCGTTTATTGAAGCTCCGGCAGACGTCCACCGTCGCTGAGTTCCAGGCTCGGTTTGAATCAATTGCCAATGAAACTAATGACGTTCCGAAATCGTGGTTAGTTCCTGTGTTTACTTTGGGCCTTAGAGTTGATATTCAGACGGCTGTTGTGGCCCATAATCCCAAAACATTAGACGAGGTCTTCAACATGGCCCATACCCATGAGCAGAGAATTCAATTGGAGCGGGGAGGGTCGCTGCAACCAACTTTTCCTAGATCCCCACCCCTCATGCCAACCCCTTTCGAAGATATATTTACTAAGCCACATGGTCTGCCACCTGCGAGACGTCAGGACCATGATATTCATTTGACTCCTGCTGCCGGGCCTATCAATGTGAAGCCATACCGGTATCCATATTTTCATAAACAAGTGATGGAAAAATTGGTTGAGGAAATGCTTGCTGAAGGTATTATCCGTCCAAGTACCAGCCCCTTCTCTTCCTCTGTGTTGCTTGTTCGTAAGAAGGATGGCTCTTGGCGTTCTTGTGTTGATTATAAGGCCTTGAATGCTATCACCATACGCGATAGATCTATCACCATACGCGATAGATTTCCCATTCCCACAGTTGATAAACTATTTGATGAATTACATGGTGCAAGGTATTTTTCTAAACTCGATTTGTTGTCCGGGTATCATCAGATTCGAGTGCGCCCAGAGGACATTGCAAAGATAGCATTTCGCATACACGAGGGCCATTATGAATTTTTGGTAATGCCTTTTGGGCTTTCCAATGCACCATCCACCTTCCAAGCTACGATGCATTCTGTGTTTCGCCCCTTTTTGCGACAATTTGTATTGGTAGTTTTTGACGACATTCTGGTTTATAGCCCATCTTGGGAGCTTCATTTGGACCACCTCCAGTCTATTCTATCCACGTGGAGGCAACACAAGTTGGTTGCTAAGTTCGCTAAATGCACGTTCAGTCAGGAGACAATGGAGTATTTAGGTCATGTGTTATCACAACAAGGGTTATCAGTGGATCCTACAAAGATTACCACTATTCAATAGTGGCCCGTGCCTCGCAATGTTAAGGAGGTTCGCAGCTTTTTGGGGATCGCTGGATATTACCGGCGTTTCATCCGTAACTATCTATGATTGCTAGCCCATTGACAGATTTGTTGCGTCATGACTCTTATTCTTGGACCCCTCTAGCTCAAACTTCCTCTGAGACTCTTAAGAATTGTCTCAGCTCTACGCCGGTGTTGGCTTTACCTGACTTCACTCAACCTTTTCAGGTTGAAACTGATGCGTCAGGGACCGGCATTGGGGCTGTTCTCTCTCAGAGAGGTCATCCAGTTGCA
Organism: Nicotiana attenuata; assembly: GCF_001879085.1. NCBI lineage: Eukaryota > Viridiplantae > Streptophyta > Magnoliopsida > Solanales > Solanaceae > Nicotiana > Nicotiana attenuata. The sequence continues at coordinate 30,296 of NW_017670806.1, forward strand.
TATTTTAGTCAAAAGCTATGTCCTCGAATGCAGCAGGCTTCTACTTATGTGCGGGAAATGTTGGCTATCCTCAAGCTGTTAGCAAATGGCGCCAATATCTGTTAGGGAGACGCTTCGCCATCATCACTGATCAGCAAGCACTTAATAACCTCACTAATCAAGTAAAACAAACTCCGGAGCAACAAAAATGGTTGGGCAAACTCGTGGGTTATGATTTTGTTATTATGTACAGACCGGGGAAGCACAACCTCGTCACAGATGCCTTGTCTCGAACGCCAACTGCTTCCCTTATGGCTATTTCTAGTCAATCCTTTCAGTTGTTTGACACCTTACGCCAAGCCAACAAGGTGCATCCCGAATTATTGTCTATTCACCAAGCCCTTCAATCTGATCCTACTGCATATCCCAATTATTTGTTTTGTGACAGGCTCTTATTCTTTAAAGGCCGCTTGGTCCTGCCTACAGATTCGCCACTTCGTTTACACTTAATCCATGAGTTCCACTCTTCACCAATCAAGGGACATTCTAGCATTGCTCGTACCTTTCATCGTTTATCCTCAAATTTTTATTGGAAATCTATGCGGCATGACATCAAAGTGTTTATAGCTACTTGTCCCACTTGCCAGCAAATGAAGGATCTACATCATCATCCAGCTGGCTTATTACATCCCCTACCGATTCCAGAACAAGTCTTTGAGGAGATCGCCATGGATTTTGTGACTTGCTTGCCTGCATCTCGCGGCAAGACCACCATCATGATAGTAGTTGACAGATTATCGAAATATGGCCATTTCATACCCTTGCCAGCTACTTTCACGGCCCTGACTGTTGTGGAGGCTTTTGTTGCTCACATCATCAAGCTTCATGGTCCTCGAAGTCCATTGTCACTGATCGTGACCCCCGTTTCTTACATGTGTTCTGGCAGGAACTAAACCGGCTCCAGGGAACATTTTTAGCCATGAGCACTGCTTATCATCCCTAGACGGATAGCCAATCTGAGGCGCTCAATAAATGTATTGAGCAGTATTTACGCTGCTACGTCGCTGATTCTCCAAAGGATTGGGTTAGCATGCTTCCTTGGGCGGAGTACTGGTACAATACTTCTTTTCAAACCTCGGCGGGTATGTCTCCTTTTCAGGCCTTGTATGGCCGTGCTCCTCCCACTATAGCTCGTTATGTTCTAGATGGCAGTTCTCACGACCTAGTGGAACAGTTCTTCCTGCGTCGGCCCTCAAGATAAATTTACTACGTGCTCAGGGTCGTATGAAGAAGTTCGCTGATCAAAAGCGCATGGATGTCATGCTGCAGGTTGGGGATAGGGCATATGTTAAATTGCAGCCTTATAAACAACATTCTTTGCGTTCCCATAAGCAGCACAAGCTGGATAGGAAGTATTTTGGACCCTTCAAGGTGCTGCGACTCATTGGTCTGGTGGCTTACAAGTTAGACTTACCCGAGGCAGCTTCAATTCATCCTGTCTTTCATATTCAATGCTCAAGAAGTGTGCAGGAACACCTGAACAACAAATCACTCCCTTGCATCTCAAAGACTCTTCTTCTGCTGCTACGGGCGCGAACCTTGTGGACAAGGTTCATAGTTGGGATGGGTAATGTTATGAATACCGAAATAGCTGAAAAAGCACATTCACCTGACCATGTTAGTAGCCAGATCAGCACTCCTCAAGTAACAGAAAATGTGAGGCGCAGCATAAGAGTGAAGAAGCATCCAACAAAATTAACAAACTTTTTTTGGCAGCAGAGTGCTGGAACGTGTGAAGTGTGAAGCAAGGAAATAGGATTTAGCATTCCCTATAAATACCTAGTAGAATAAGAATTACAGTAGGCTTGTATTATGTGAAAGTCCTGTGCCCCCTCATCTCCCTTCTCTCTGTGTCTTCTCATCCCCATTCTTGTGGTGTTTGAGTTCTTTGTAATTTCCTTTAGCTGAGTTGTTCCTATTACTGCCAATTTATCAATACAATATACTTTGGTGTTATTTGGGTTTGTAGCAGTGTAATAGTTTTTTGGGGACAAGTTTTATTTTTGGATTATCCTTTAGAATTTTGCAGTTTTAATCATGCCATGTCGTTCTTAAAAGAGATTGTTATTAAAGGTAAAATAGGAATATTATAATTAAGAGTTGTTAAATATAAAAATATGTCAATTCTTTTTGTATTGAAAAGACGAGAGCTGAAAAGACAAGAGTGTTATATAAAATGGAATAAAAGGAACATCAAAAAGTACTTTTTGCATCATCTTAATTATATCTCTGGCTCTCTTCTAGTCGTAGACACTAAATACAGTGAAATTTATCTATAAGAATTATCTTCTATAATAACACTTCACTATAATAATCAAGTTTTCATTGGAGCCATTTGTTCATATTATGTTATAATATATGTGTATACGGTAAAATCATGTGTCCCCGATTTTATAGGCTCGAGGGGTCGCGTCGAGAAACAAACTCGATATGGGCCGGGCTCAAGCCCGATGGCAGAATACTATACTCGAAGATCGGAATGCTCGATGAACACCGGGGCCGAGTAAGACCAACCTCGAGATGATACCGTTGTTTTATAACAGAAAGAGCGAGATTCTCGCGATGGACCTAAGATCATGGCGTAAATTTCGGAATAGATTAATACGAGTTAGTATGGATTTGTACTAGGCGGTTAGACAGCTGTCCCAAAAAGATTCCTTATTGAAAATGGAAATGTACCTTATTTAGGGTTCCCCTACTATATAAAATGGACACCAACCATTTGTAACGCATCTTCAATCATTGGCAAAAGAATATACACTCTTACTTTCTTGCTCATTACTCATCAGAATCGTCTCTTAACTTTGTTGTTCCTACTTTACTGTTCTTATTGACCTACCTCGAGGCTATCATAACTCGAGGTCAAGACTTGCTTGAGCACTGGTTTGATTCAACTTACTTCTTTAATTTATACGTTTGATTTCTTGGTAATTAGTTAGTATTGGACTAAATCACGTATCTTTAAAACCACAAAACAAGTTTAATTATTACTCGAATTTCAGGGTAAAAGTTTGGCACCCACCGTGGGGCTAAAGATAATAGTGATTATTTCAGTACTGATTCTGATAACACACGTTATCTTCACACTTGTTCTTGTCAAGAATTTTGTTCTCAGGTTAAAACATGTCAAATTCACAAAATGCACCCATGCATGGCGATGATGGTCTTGGATTTCACGGGGAAAATAACAATGTAGTTGCTCCGGGAGCCGGTGTACCACCGATTAACCCTGGGCAAGCGTCGATTGTAGAACAAGTCGACGTCAGTTCACACATTGCTTTGAATGCGGACTTAGGCGCAGACCCCGAGGGTAGTGTACGCAGGGAAGTCCGATCTGGTGGCCAAGGAACACAGGGTATAAGAGATGGGGGAGTCAAACTCCAAGTAATATTTGAGATGCTACAAGCTCAACAGGTTGCTATCGCTCAGCTTCAAAGTCAGCATAAAACTCCAAGTGTGGTCGAACCAGAAATTACTCGCCGAACTGAGCCGGTGCCAGAGAGATCGAACGGTAATGGCTCGGGGACTGATCCCACGATTATGAGGATGCTTGAGGAACTCACCAAAAGAGTCGATTCAAGGGAGAAAAAGATTGAGGATAATGACAAAAAAGTGGAGACGTATAACTCCCGTGTTGATCAAATACCGGGGGCACCCCGGTCTTAAAAGGTTTGGATGCTAAAAAGTTCGTACAAAAGCCTTTCCCTCCGAGTGCGGCTCCGAAGCACATTCCCAAGAAGCTTCGTATGCCAGATATACCTAAGTACAATGGGACGAGCGATCCTAATGAACACATCACCTCGTATACATGTGAGATTAAAGAAAACGACCTAAACGATGATGAGATCGAGTCGGTTTTGTTGATAAAATTTGGGGAAACTTTGTCAAAAGGGGCAATGATTTGGAATCACAACTTGCCATCGAATTCCATCGATTCGTTCGCTATGTTAGCAGACACCTTCGTAAAGGCACACGCCTTGGCTATAAAGGTTGCAACAAGGAAATAGGACATTTTTAAGATAAGACAGAGGAGCGATGAAATGCTAAGAGAGTTTGTATCCCGATTTCAAATGGAGCAAAATTACCACCGGTCTCGGACGATTGGGCTGTGCAAGCTTTTACACAGGGGTTGAACGAGCGGAGTTCGATCGCGTCACGACAGTTGAAGCAAAATATGATCGAATATCCAGTCGTGACTTGGGCAGATGTACATAATCATTACCAATCGAAGATCAGGGTCGAGGACGACCAACTGAGGGCCCCTTCGGATTCAGTTCATCCAAATAGATTGGCAGTTAAGGCCCCGAGGGATACCGACAGGGAACCAAGATTGAATAGAAAACGGTATCAGCCATATGTCGCAGATCAAAGAAACAATGGTTCGGGACGTAATCCTCCTCGGAATGATTGAAGAAATGATCGAGGGCAAAATTCCCGGGGACTTATGAGTATGAATGGTTTTGATAAACATACCGATCCTGCAGAAGCATCTCGGTTATCAGAGTATAATTTCAGTATCGATGCATCGGGAATCGTATCAGCTATCGGAAGGATAAAAGACACCAGGTGGCCCAGACCTATACAAACCAACCCTTCTCAAAGAAATCCAAAATTGATGTGTAAATATCATGGCACGCATGGCCATAGGACTGAAGACTGCAGACAGCTGAGGGAGGAGGTAGCTCGATTGTTCATTGAGGGTCATCTTCGAGAGTTTCTCAGTGATCGAGCTAAGAATCACTTCAGAGAAAGAGACGCCAACAGAAAGAATGAGCAGGAAGAGCCGCATCATGTAATTCATATGATCGTTAGTAGGGTCGATGTTCCCCAAGGGCCTATATTCAAACGTACCAAGGTGTCGATTACCAGAGAAAAATGGACTCGGAGTTTTGTGCCCGAGGGCATCCTATCGTTCAATGACGAGGAAGCGAAAGGCATTTCTCAGCCGCACAATGACGCCCTGGTAATTTCTATTTTGTTAAATAAAATTCAAGTTAAACGTGTTCTAGTGGATCCAGGTAGCTCAACAAACATAATCAGATCAAGGGTCGTAGAGCAGCTCGGCCTACAGGACCAAATTGTACCTGCATCTCGAGTCCTAAACGGCTTCAACATGGCAAGTGAAACAACAAAGGGGGAGATAATCCTACCAGTGAACGTGGTCGGGACCATCCAAGATACAAAATTCCATGTCATTGAAGGTGACATGAGATATAATGCACTATTCGGGAGGCCATGGATCCACAACTTGAGGGCAGTACCGTCGACCCTTCATTAGATAATGAAATTCCCAACAGTGGATGGCGTGAAAATAGTTTAGGGGGAACAACACGCTGCAAAGGATATGTTTGCAGTCGATGAGGTGACACTGATACCAGCGCCTTCGACCTCGAAAACATCGGGCACCAAAGATAAGCATACGGCCAAATAGCAATCACCGTCCCCAGCCTCGACCGAATCGGAGAAACATGTAATTGAAGAAGAAGAAGAGGATTTCCTTACTCCTCTAACTTTCGTTGTTCTCGAACAGTCATATGCGACCAAGTCAACGGTTGAGGAGCTGGAACAAGTCATACTGATCGAGTATATGCCCGAGAGAAAGGTATACCTGGGAACGGGGTTAACCCCCGAACTCAGGAAAAAACTCATTTAATTTTTTATCGATAACATGGCTTATTTTGCTTGGTCCCATTTATACATGACAGTATCCCACTGGTAATAACAACATACCGGCTAAGCCTCGATCCCAAGTTCAAACCAGTAAAGCGAAAAAGAAGGCCCCAATTCGAGGTGAAACATACATTCATAAAGGACGAGGTAACTAAACTTCTTAAAATAGGGTCCATTCGGGAGGTAAAATACCCCGAGTGGTTAGCAAATGTAGTTGTAGTCCCTAAAAAAGGGAACAAACTTAGAATGTGCGTAGATTACAAGGATTTAAACAAGGCACGCCCTAAAGACTCTTTTCCACTACTTAACATCGATCGCATGATCGACGCCACTGCTGGCCACGAGATCTTTACCTTTCTTGGCGCCTACTCCAGGTACAATCAAATTCAGATGAACCCGGAAGACCAGGAGAAGACCTCTTTTATCACTAAGTTTGGAACATACCGTTACAATGTAATGCCCATTCGGGCTAAAAAAATGCATGGGCTACTTACCAACGCCTAGTAAATAAGATGTTCGAAGAACAAGTAGGTAAGTCAATGGAAGTTTATATTGATGACATGCTAGTTAAGTCCCTGAGTGCAGAGGACCATTTGACTCATTTGCAGGAGACATTCAAAATCTTGAGGAAGTACAACATGAAGCTTAATCCAGAAAATATGCCTTCAGGGTCGGCTCGGGCAAGTTCCTCGGCTTTATGGTATCACATCGGGGAATCGAAATCAACCCCGACAAGATCAAGGCCATCAAGGACATCACTATCGTGGATAGTGTGAAAACCGTACAAAGGCTAACAGGACGGATAGCCGCCTTGGGCCGATTCATTTCGAGTTCATCAGATCGAAGCCACAAGTTCTTTTCCTTACTCAAAAAGAAAAATGATTTCGCATGGACCCCAAAATGCCAGAAAGCATTGGAGGAATTGAAGCGATACTTATCGAGCCCACCTCTGCTTCACACTCCGAAGGTAGATAAGAAGCTGTACTTATATTTGGCAGTGTCTGAAATAGCGGTAAGTGGTGTACTAGTTCGAGAAGAGCAAGGTACGCAGTTCCCTATTTATTACGTAAGTCGGGCCTTAGGAGATGTTGAAACTAGGTACCCACACTTAGAGAAATTGGCACTTGAATTAATAAGCGCATCTAGAAAGTTAAAGCCATATTTCTAGTGTCCCCCTATATATGTGTTAACCACTTATCCTTTTCGAAATGTTTTGCACAAGCCTGAGTTATCGGGCCGATTGTCCAAATGGGCCGTCGAACTTGGCGGGTACGATATCGAATATCAACCCCGAACGGCCATTAAGTCTCAAATCTTATCTGACTTTGTGGCCGACTTTACACCAACCCTCGTACCCGAAGTGGAAAAGAAACTTCTGCTAAAATCGGGTACATCATCGGGGATATGGACCCTTTTCACGGGCAGTGCTTCGAATGTGAAAGGGTCCGGGCTTGGCATTGTTTTGAAGCCGCCTACAGGTAACACTATTAGACAATCTATCAAAACTTCTAGGTTGACTAATAATGAGGTCGAGTATGAGGCCATGATTGCAGGTCTCGACCTAGCTAAGAGCTTGGGGGCAGAAGTCGTTGAAGCCAAGTGCGATTCTCTGTCGGTGGTAAACCAAGTAAACAAAAGCTTCAAAGTTCGAGAGGATCGAATGCAAAGATATTTGGACAAGCTACAGGTAACCTTGCATTGCTTCAAGGAATGGACTCTAGACCATGTACCTCGAGAGCAAAACAGTGAGGTAGATGCACTTGCAAACTTGGGGTCATCAGTCGAGGAAGATGATATTATCCTGGGGACTGTCGTCCAATTATCGAGATCTATGGTCGAGGAGGGTCATGCCGAGATAAATTCTACAAGTTTGACTTGGGATTGGAGGAATAAATATGTCGAATATTTGAAAAAAGGAAAGCTCCCATCGGATCATAAAGAGTCGAGGGGTTTACGAACCAAGGCTGCTAGGTTCACATTGAATGAAGATGGAACATTATACAGGAGGACATTCGATGGACCATTGGCGGTATGTTTAGGGCCGAGGGACACCGATTATGTTCTACGAGAAGTCCATGAAGGCACTTGTGGGAATCACTCAGGCGTCGAGTCTTTGATTCGTAAAATTATTAGATAAAATCATGTGTCCCCGATTTTATCGGCTCGAGGGGTCGCATCGAGAAACAAACTCGATATGGGCCGGGCTCGAACCCGTTGGCAGAATACTATTCTCGAAGATCGGAATGCTCGATGAGCACCGGGGCCGAGTACGACCAACCTCGAGATGATACCATTATGGTTTTATAACAGAAAGAGCGAGATTCCCGCGATGGCCCTAAGATTTGGCGTAAATGCCGGAACAGATTTGTACGAGTTAGTATGGATTTGTACTAGGCAGTTAGACAGCTGTCCCAATAAGATTCCTTACTGAAAATGGAAATGTCCCTTATTTAGGGTTCCCCTACTATATAAAGGGGACACCAATCATTTGTAACGCATCTTCAATCATTGGCAAAAGAATATACACTCTTACTTTCTTGCTCATTACTCGTCAGAATCGTCTCTTAACTTTGTTGTTCCTGCTTTACTATTCTTATTGACCTACCTCGAGGCCATCATAACTCGAGGTCAAGACTTGCTTGAGCACTGATTTGATTCAACTTACTTCTTTAATTTATATGTTTGATTTCTTGGTTATTAGTTAGTATCGGACTAAATCACGCATTTTTAAAACCACAAAACAAGTTTAGTTGTTACTCGGATTTCAGGGTAAACAATATGTTATCTAAAATAGCACTTCACTATAGTAAGAAAAAATAATAATTTTGTATTTTGATTCTTCGTGATAAGACCTAATAATTAATAAGACTTGGACCACATCCTTCTTTATCCGGAATCTCGCATAAATGCAGGTGATGTGTCTTTACTAAATTTGGAGTGTATTTATAATGTCATAAAGTGGACATTTTCGTTCTTCTTCTTGATTTACTTTGTAAGTACTAGGTAAGGGAAACGTCTCTATTTTTAGCATTCCCCTGGAAAAAAAAAAAAAAGATCAGGCACTACCATCCCCAATAATCGGTCACTTATTATTTCTTCTTATATCCTTTTACCTTCTTTTAAAATAAAATAAAAACAGCCATTTCCCAACCTTATATATCAGAAAGAAAAGATGTAGTCCAGATGCAGTGGCTAATAAACCTTCTAATAGAGGATGTTATCAAGGTAAGTAAAATTGTCTCCGTATGACCTATAGGTCACGAGTTCACACCGTAGAATCAGTCATTTATGCTTGTATCAAGGTAAACTGCCTATATTACGCCTCTTAGGATCCGGTGCTTCTGCGGGTCCTACGTGAATGCGGGATACTTTGTACACCGAGCTACCCGTATAGATGTCGTTTACAAGAATTATGCATATGCATCTAAATAATATTCTTCAAGAAAACAAAATATACAATAGCCTGGCACCCTACCATATATGTATTAATTTGGAATAGGAAATAAAGTAAAAAATCAATAAAATCTCAGAGCGAAATCCACTTACGCTGAAGTGTGACAATAATTCTTTGTGATGGGTTGAATATAGTTTCTTCGTCTTTAACCAGAAGTCTCGGATTCGAGCCCTTCGAATAAAAAAAATTTTAATAGGGTGCTAGTGCTTAGCCCTTTCATGGGTCTTATGATGCGCTAATTCAAATTAATCGGGGTCCCAATATAGATACCGGACATCGAACGAGCCAAAAAAAAAAAAGGAAAGAAGGAAAAGCTATACAAAATACCTATTAAACTAAAAATAATTACCCTAAGTACCCATCCATCCCCTAATAACTAAAAGTTTGACTTGGCTTAAATTGACTTAACTTAATGGGCATGCTAATGGATAGGAGGATAATTATTTAGCTCCTATAAATATTCCTAAATTTTTTCCAAAAAGGAATGGGATTGTTACTGCCGGTCTGATTCAATGTTTAATTTTTTTAGTCGATATACATTGATTATACATAATTATACATATAATATACATTAATTATATATACATTATATATCCATCGATTATTTTTAGTTTAAGAGATAAGGTGGACGGCTATTTGTGTAGATTGTTACAATAGACCAAGACTCTCATACAGATAACCTCATGTGTATGTCACTGGCTAGTTAGTGACGGAATGATATGCATGTTTCATGTTCTCTGTCATTGTATTTTGGTACTTTATATTGAAACTTTATGTTAATTTGACGTTGGGATATGCTTTTTAGTGTTTTATTATTTGTGCCATACGCCAAAATTTGCTAGCGTAATGCCCATAAGCCCATAGGACAGACCATATATTTGATTATTATCTGGAAAAGTATAGCTCATTTTTCTGCAATTTGTGTGCATAACGTTCCAAGAATTTTTGAGGTCATCATAAAGAATATAAGGTCCAAAAGATGTACAAGAATTATGGGTTGTTCGGATTGTAGTCACCCATCTTTGATATTCTTCAATATCAAGCTAATTAAATTGGAATTGTTTTATTTGGCAATATGATCGATTTGTACTTAAAAAAAGTTGAGGGTCAAATAGTAATGTGCAATATGTATTTAGAAAATTATGGTTTGATTCTTTACTTTTTCATGTCCTTATTCGTGATCGCTTATGACCTTTTTCATCAATAGGTACTCCCAGATTATCGATCACGCGCTCTAGCATATATATTCATTTTTATATAAACACGTTAAATAAACCTAGTGCTCTTGACAAGATCTCATTCTTAAACACCGTAATAGGATTTCTCGAATTTTAATATTTCTTTTTTAATATTTTTTTCCGATTTTTATTGATTTACATTTATAGAATTTAAACCAACCAAATAAAATAACTTATTTTGTGAACCATTGGCATTTGCCCACATCCACCCCCCCCCTCCAAAAAAAAAAGAAAAAGAAAAAAGAAATCAAAGAATTGTAGAGCTAATTGGATTTCATGTCCAACATCCTATGCACTTGTGTTGTGTTGGCAAGACAATTAATACCAGAGTATTTTCCAAACTTAGGAACTGGACATGCAATTCATGCAATTATGATTTAATTTTCATATATAGCACCACCATATTTCAAGCCATAGAATTCTCTTCCTGATCCTCATCCATCTAGTGTGTTTATTTTTCCTCCTTTAATTTATTTTTCTTTAACATTTCATGTTATATTTATCATCCAAACTCTCTTCTTTCTAACATTTCACACCATCGGCAATTTTCACTTAAATCAGGAATTCCTGTCTCCCTCTTGCAGCCAGTTTACGTGAAAGAACTTTTACATGCTTGACCCATAAAAAAGAATCAGGTCCGTACGCTAAGGGCATGTTGAAGATACAATTAGATAAATAACTTTTATTTCTAAAAGCTTAAATTTCTAGATAAGATGATCACACACTTATATGGAGGGGAAGATCTATGTACGATGTTGACTATGGGTATATATATATACCCATAGTCAACATCGTATGTAGATCTTCCCCTCCATTTCTATGGCTATATATGTTAACAGAAAATACTTGCCTGCAATCGATTTTCTCACTTAACTTTCGATTTGAAAAATTAAGTTGTTAGTCTTAGCATAAATACCAAATACATGTAAATATATAGTATAATTTAAAGAGAAAAAGAAAGATTTGCTTTCATTTGAAGCAGCCGCCGTAATATCCGATCTTACTTCATCCTAATACTCGCAAAATGTGTGATGGTGACACTGCTAAATTTAGAAAATCAATTATATAAAGTTTAAACTAGGAAACAAGACGCCCCAGTCACAATATTTTTTCTACTTTCATGTAATTAAAGCCATTTATTTTGGGACATTTTGTTAGTTGATCTGCGTTGTATGTAAGAAAATTGGCCAGGGCATGAAAATATAATGGTTCAACTTACTCATATTTTGGCGGATTGAGTTGAGTTATGTTTATTGTCTCATTAGCAGATCATTTAAATTAGGCATAATCCAAGAAAAATACATAACTACCTATAGAATTCAAACTATTTGCCCATTAATAACCAATTTTTCCCATTTACAATGGTACCTATTTACCCATCAATATCCATTTTCTCTTTTTTTTCTCTCTCTTTTTTCTAATTTCATTTATTTCTTCCTCAATTCTTTTTTTATTTTAAAATCTGGTTCCATTCACTAGTTTTGCTCTTTTATTTCAACAAGCAAAGAAAATTACAGGAATTTCGTAAATTATATATATTTTTTCCAGCTCCAATCTCAACAAGCAACAAAAATTACAGAATTTTAGAACTTTTATTAATTGAAACTAGAACTAGAAAAAAACTTAAGTTAAAGACCTTCAAAGAAAGTGCTCAAATCTAATAACAGTTAGGCCACAAACTAATAAAAAATTAGCTTGAGAAATATTCTTGGGATACCCAATTAAATAAGTATGAAAGAGTTAAAAGGGAAAACACATATGGGTAGTCGGGTAATATTTTTAGTTTAAATATATATATAAATTGTAGTAACAAAGTTTAAGATGGATAAACACGTTTAAATATTTCTGGTTTTTATAGGTAGTTAACGTAGTGGGGGAAGTGCACGGTGGGCCACTAATAACACATGTATCTACTTTTAAGCCACCCTTTAAAATGTCTTTAGTCTTTAGCCACTGCTTTAATAAATTTTAACTGCCCGGACGAAAATACCCTTCTGCTCATGTCCTTAACTTTTGTACTTAACTTCAGGACTTCAGGACTACATGTCCTTAACTTTTGAACTTGAAACTCTAAGTTCAGGACTTCAGGACTATATGTCCTTAACTTTTGAACTTGTAACTCTAAGTTCAGGACTTCAAGGCTACATGTCCTTAACTTTTGAACTTGGAACTCAAACTTCAGGACCAAGCGTCCTTAACTTTTGAACTTGTAAGTCAAAGTTAAGGACCTATTGTCCTTAACTTTTGAACTTGTAACTGTAAGTTAAGGACTGCTTGTCCTTAACTTTTGAACGTGTAACTGTAAGTTAAGGACTGTCTGTCCTTAACTTTTGAACTTGGAAATCAAAGTTAAGGACCTATTGTCCTTAACTTTTGAACTTGTAACTGTAAGTTAAGGACTGCTTGTCCTTAACTTTTGAACTTGTAACTATAAGTTAAGGACTACCTGTCCTTAACTTTAGAACTTGTAACTGTAAGTTAAGGACTGCATGTCCTTAACTTTTGAACTTGTGTCCTTAACTATTGAACTTAACTTTAGGAATTCAGGACTACATTTCCTTAACTTTTGAACTTGAAACTGTAAGTTCAGGACCATGTCCTTAACTTTAGGACTTCAGGACTACATGTCCTTAACACAATTATCTTTGTCCTCAACTTTTTGGCTTTTTACCATATTTTTCCTAATTATCTGTTGTTTAAGAAAATCTAAAAGTCACTTCTTTTAGAAAACCAAAAGTCACGTCCTCCCACGTTGTGATTATTATGAGTGAAATCAAGCAATTCAACTCCTGAAAGCAGACACAAAAGAAAATGAGAGGCTCTAAAAGCAGTAATGAATTCAAAACCATTAATCCCATTTTCTTTGTTTTCTCTATCAAATGGTCAGCTCCTTCTCGTTCTCTTCTGACTTTTGAGAGAGATTTTTTTTCCTCCTTTTTCTCTGGATCTCACTCTTTTCCACTGTCTTAAATGTTGTGTTTGAGATTTGGGACACAATTGATGTCCGAGAGGATGATCAGTAGCTAATGTTGTCAGGGGGTCTTTCTCAAGTTTGATGCAGAGAGAGAAGCGAGTGTTTGGGAAGAAAGGCCATGGAAGAAAGGGTAAAAATGTCTTTTTATATTAATTTTAATAAAGTAGTGGCTACTTTTGCTCAACATTAGAATTGCTGGATAAAAAATAAATACCACCTTAAATAGTGGCTACCCCACGCCATTTCTACTAACATAGTTTTGGGTGAAATTCAAAACTAAACCAAATTTATTAGTGGTAATTGAAAAATAGCTGCAGTGTCAAAATAATCGAAATTTAGCCACTTTTCATATAAAGATAAATCTGAACAAAAACACTATTCAAAATCCGGAAAATATTCCAGCATAGTATACTGGAGTTCAAATTTTTTACATGTGAACTTCCAGCATAATATACTAGAATAATATATTGGAGTTCCAGTATATTATGCTGGAACTCCAGTATATTATGATGGAGTTCAAGTATATTTATACTGGAACTCCATCATAATACACTGGAGTTCCAGCATAATTTACTGGTCCAGCATAATATGCTGGAAGTTCATACACAGGTGCACCAATCTCCAGTATATATTATGTTGGAACTTTCCATGTTGCAGCAAAATAGTGGCTATTTTTCATTGATTTTGTAAACACTTGCTATTTTTCAATTACTAGTCGGAAAACTGGCTAGCCCGTGCCATTTTCAACATAATTTTCCCTCAAGTTAAACCATCTATAAGTTTTGATCAATTTGGGCTGCAGGAACGTAGCCCAAGTTGGCCCAAAAGAAACTTAGCAAAACATAGAGCATCAATTTGATTCGTTTCAAACTTTCAATATTGCTATACTACTAGGCAAAATTAGGAAAATAAACAAAACCAGAGCTCAGTTTTTGGATTTGTATGCATCATTCAAAACATTCTACTAAGATGAAAGATCAAACATAAGACCATCAATCTGCTTTCTACCAAATGCAAATTGATATAGATATTTTATCATCTCCAATGATCACCCATTCCTTATAAATCCATTGCTACATTTTCATAAAAAGACAAAGATAGTTAACAAGCATAATGTTTTATATACTATTTTTGCTCTTTTATTCCATGGAAAGTAGGGAATATATACAGAGGCGGACTTATATATAATATTGAGGGGTCACTGAACCCCGTAAACTTTGACAGAATCTTATAGAAGTCTTTAGAGGACATTAATTGAGCAGAATATTGGTGCCCCTGTTACGTTATAATCATGAGCCCGCGCCTATATATGAAAGGGATACGTAGTTTATGGAGTCACTTGAAGAATTACTTTCCCAACATTAGAACTAGAAAATAGAGATGTTAAACTCTCTAAGAAGTTCTCAATGCCATTGTAGATTTTGTGCTTGGATTTTACTTTGCCCTCTTTCAAGTGAACTTCCATCTCCTTTCTGAAATCTTCAAAATAATTAACATAGGAACCAAGCATAAACCCTTGCATTATAACTTCTTTACCCACAACGTTCAATAGGTTCCGAACTCCTTCTCTCTCTGTCCAAACCTACAAAGTCCAAAAAGTTATTTATTATACCGTAAGTACACATAAATTAAAACAAGGCAGTTTAGTGTATAAAGTATTCCGTATTCATGTAGGGTCGGGGAATGACCGCATTCTTAGAGGTGTGATGATGTAGATAGTGTACCCTAATCAGAGGCGAAACTATACATTGGTAGGGGTATGTTATTCAATCTGTATTGCTGTAATAACCAATAAAAAACGTTAATAGAAACAAAAACAGAAAATTAGTAGAACCAGTTTAACGAAATAAATTCTGGAAAACAGTATAGGAATAAATCGAGCCCACTGAATACACAGTGTGTCCTTAAAGAAATTATTTCCCTCAAGTACCCGAGGTACTGGAATATATCCTCTCAGGATAGAACAATTTAACTCATCAGTGTATTGGTACCAAAAACTCCGGTGAACTTCAAACTACTCAATGGTCGTAAAACACACTGGAAAATATTGTGCAAAAGAAGAAGAAGATAATCAGAAAATTTAGTAAGTAAAGATTCTGGGATTCAAGGCATATTTATAGATCATTTGGCACTGTTTCTGAAAAAGGTTTGCAACCTTTCAGAAACAATCATAGTTGTTGGAACAGGTGGGAAGAAATATTGCGACAAAATAGAAAACGGATTTAAAATAATCCGGGAAAGAAAACGGACTGGGTCGCAGGTTATTCCGGATTGAATTTTCGTCAATTAATTAAATTAATTAAATAATTGAAAGAAATTTTGTCCAATAAGATTAATCAATCGAAGCCGAAGGCGAGCGACGACGACGGCGCGAGGCTTGCCTTCTTCTTAACTCTTTAAGAGCTAGAAGAAGAGCAATTGTATATATACCCATCAAAAGTCTTTTCTTCCTCCAATATGGGACAATGTCCCTTTGCCAAGGAGGAAAACTCAAATATTTCATTTTCCCTCCATTTCCCATTCACCCTCTTTAAGCTACACCAAGCTTAAAAGTCCAACAGGGTAGTCAATTGACTACCCTTTGTCCGAAAATTACACTGCGTATATAGGTAAAATATCAAGTTTTAGAGGTATATAACATATATCGAACACCTTTTGTCGGATTTTTTTTTTACTTCTTTCAAGTTTGAACATCCTTGAAGAAATTCCTGGCTTCGTCACTGACCCTAATGTAAGCACTAATTAATGGTTGCTTTTACGGTTCGAACTCATTATCTATAGGTATGCGAAACAACTTACCGTTGCTTCAAGACTCCCCTTCTGTAAACGTACGTATATAAGTTTAAAAAAAAATGTGTTCTATAATTTTAAAATAAAAAGTTCAAGGTACCTTGTTGTACTCAGATATCATCCCACAAAGTGAAATACGGGCTCCTTGGTTAACATGATTAAGAACAGCCTCAAGCATTTTACCACCAACGTTGTCAAAATAGAAATCAATCCCATTTGGAAAGTACCTGAAAATTGGAATAATTAATGATTTGTGAAAATAAATTATAAAGAGAATAATCAAAAGGAAAGTGCAAAAAGGTTTTTTTATGTACTACTATTTTTTTTTACAATAGAGAAAAATTTACAAAATAAACGGTAATTTCGGCTTCAAAAGAAAAAAAAAAAAAGAACATAAGAAATTACTTGTTTAATGCAGCATCATAATCTGTCTCTACACGGTAATTAAATGCATCATCATACCCACATTCTTCTTTCAGCAGCTTCGCCTACGAAGGAATATACCATATTTAATATAAGTCGCAAATTACCAAAAAGAAAAGAATAAATATAACCTGTGGTTAAAACACCAATAATATATGAGTTTAAGTTATACTTTATCAACTTAAGAAATTTTTACACTATCAAATCACCTTTATCTAATGACGTATCCAAAAATTTTAACAAGAAAATTCAGAAAATATTATATTAATTTTTTTTTCTTCTAAAGAGGATTCAACAAGTTTTTATATATATATATATATAAAATTTTCTAGCAAAGGAGATTCAATTGAAATCCCCTGTACTATATGTAGCTTTGCCACTACCTTTAGCTTTTGTAGTTGGTAATTAACTTGGGTAAAAACTTACCCGCACCGGGTGTTTACACCAAATTAATAGATACAAGACATGTGTCTTGCATATGGACTTCAATCATTTAACCATGGTAAATTACATGCATTCTCATCTAATTAAATCAATTAACCATAGTGAGTTAATATAGTTTGGTGTAAACCCCCGGTGTGGGTAAGTATTTACCATTAACTTGTTTTATTTCAAGGTTATAGATTTTATATTTTAAAAAGGCATAACAATAGATAAATTTTAGATGATTATCTGTAAGATATTCTTTACATTGTAAATGACTTAAATAAACTCATACTAATATATACCTTTTCGTCTGAACCTACACTTCCAATAACTCGGCAACCTTTTAATTTGGCAAGTTGACCGGCAATAATTCCAACTCCGCCAGCTGCAGCCGATATGTACACATTTGATCCTTCTTTAACTTTGCCTATCTTTTCGATACCAACCCATGCAGTTAAACCAGGCACTCCTAAATATATAACATGGTAATTATAAACAAATTAATTAATTAACTTTGGCTTTAGTAGATATGGAAGATCACGAAAATGAAGATGATAACTTTGGAATGAGCTTTGATTCAGTGAATTTGTATAATTTGGATACATGAAAATAAGAAGGAAGGGACATAAAACTGAAGAATAGTAGAAGCGAAAAGACATAAAGGTGTAGAATAGTAGCAACGAGAAGACATAAAGGTGTAGATTTAAAAAAGGAGTGGGATGAATTATAGGGATAATAAGGTGAGGTATTTACCCAAGCAACTAAGATAATCCGGCAACGTAATTCCAATGGTTGGATTAATTTTCTGAAGCCAATTAATTGGCATAAAACAAAATTCAGCGACAGGAAACATATAAGTAGTTACTATATCTCCCTCTGAAAAATTGGTGTCCTTGGAACGAATCACTTTCCCTATTGCGTTTGCTCTTATCACCTGCATAAAGGGATTCAGAACACATTAAATTCAGAACATTGAAAGTTAGTTGGTTGAGTGTCAAATATTAGTCGTTTTGGCAAATTGAATTTGTTTTAAAATTACAATAATAATAAGTCATTACTCCTTTATTATTTTTCCAAGCTATCGTTTATGTTGTTTCAGATAATGTAGTACTTCTTTTAGCAAAAATACGTTTACGATTAAGGTTATTAAATATCTATCTTAAGGGGTAATGCGTGTAAAAACCTTAACATTCCTTTTATTTTTACTGGGTCTGTTGTTGTTATTTTTGTTTTTGTTTGTTCTTGATGACTAAAATGTTACTTTGGCAACTACAAGAGATGCGACTAGGGCGTTAAATGGGCGGGTCGAAATGGGTTGAGTCAATAATTTTTTTTTTGGGGAGGTGGGATGGGGGGATCATATGATTACCTGGGTTAAGATGAGCTGGTCAAGATGGGCTAAAATTTGCGTCATAACCCAACCGGTCCAACTCTTATCAAGTTTTACTTAATATGTGTTGCTTTCTTATAAATTGTATAATTACTAAATAATTGTTCTAGAGCCGAGGGTCTATCAGAAACAATATCTCTACCCTCCTAAGGTAGGGGTAATGTCTACGTACATACTACCAATCTCACCAGACCCCACTTGTGAGATTTTACTGATTTTTTTTTGTTGTTGTTGTTGTGGTCGTTGTTGTATAATTACTAAATGAGACTTTTTTGTTCTTTTGTCATGGTCATATATAACATATAATGTATAATATTTTTGTTTTGTGTTATGATGTGTAATGGGTAGATAGAAAATGCTGGTATCACCTAAGATTATGGTGGGATGAATATGATCCCGTTTACCCTTAGTTAGATGTCTCAAATTCAAGCTCTAGGAATGAAAAACTCGGGTAAGAGCGCTTTCTCATTTAACAACTTGTAAACGCGAATTCAGATTAGTCGGGTCCCAAATACGAGTATCGGACATCAGATTGAAAAAAAGAATGAAAAAGGGTGGAAAATGGTAAACCTGGCCAAGTGGAAGTTGAGGAAGGGAGAGCCCATCATGGAGGCCACTCAACTGAGTGCGTAAATATGGATCAATTGAAATATATAGGATCTGTACTGCAACATTTCCATTTGGGATCGAATTTTCTGATAGAGAAAAACTCACAGTTCGTAGCTTAAGATGATCAGAATTTGGAATTCCTTTTGGTGCATAACAAGCAATGTACCACTCTCTGTTCTCCACCACCGCCGCCACTGCACCACTAACTGCCATGAATTAATATATTCTCTGTGCTTGTATATGTGTTTTAGTGCGTGAGTGTGTTGGAGAGTTTTCGAAATATATAGGCGTTGAGGCAGTAAATTAGGAATAACTAATATGGATGAATAAAATGATACTATTTTCTATTATTTCTTTCTGCCATATTCCTAACAGCCAACAGGTATGTTAGTATGTTACATCAACAACGTAAAATATTGAAAACCGTGCATTTCATGTTAAAAGAAAATTATTGAAATGTAAGTGAAAGAGATTCTTGATTATATCTATAAACCAAACCATACCACCAAATCAACTAATATAGATGAATAAAATGATACTTTTTTCTATTATTTCTTTCTGCCGTATTCCTAATAATATAGCAGGTATGTTAGTATGTTACATCAACAACGTAAAATAATGAAAACCGTGCATTTCATGTTAAAAGAAAATTATTGAAATATTAGTGTCACGATCCGGATTTTCCACCGCCGTGACCGTGATGGCGCCTAACTTTTAGAATGCTAGGCAAGTCAACAGATAAAGATTTAATACGCTAACCACTATTCGATTCGGTAAATAACAATAATTAAACCAAAATGGAATAAAGAAGTGCGGAATTTCATAATACTTCAAATACTAATACATGACTAACCCAAAATCTGGTGTCACAATTCACGAACTTCTAAGAGTCACTACAAACACTGACCGAAAGAAAAATACAACTGTCTTTGAATTAAAGTAAAAACAGTAAACTGGGATAACTGGAAGGGGACTCCAGGATCTGCGAACGCCGGCAGATCTACCTTGGGTCTCCTGTAGGACTGAAGGCAGCACCTCAACTTGGGTCAACACGGTCCAGTACCGAAATCTGCACAGAAAGTGCAGAGGGCAGTATCAGTACAACCGACCCCATGTACTGATAAGTGCCGAGCCTAACCTCGGCGAAGTAGTGACGAGGCTAGGACACGATAATAACATGAACCTGTGCAGTTAAATCATATACGAGAAGATAACAACAAATGGAAACTAAGCAGATATAAACGGGAAGCGGAAAACATGCTGAGGGGAATAGCAAATCCTGCAAATAGTACAGTAAAGAAACGCAGTAAATAACATACTTTACACCAACGAAAGTAATAACGTAGCAAATAAGTACACGACATCACCCTTTGTGCTTTTACTCTCGTCCTCACCATGAGAAAATAATAGAAACGACACGGCATTGCCCTTCGTGCATTAACTCTCTCATAACGTGGCACGGCATCACCCTTCGTGCATTAACGCTCTCATAACATGGCACGACATCACCCTTCGTGCATTAACGCTCACAGAATACAGCACGGCATCACCCTTCGTGCATTATCACTCACTCACAATACATTATACGACATCGCCCTTCGTGCTTTAACACTCTCCCTCACCAAAACAATGAACAATAACAACAGGGAGATAGAAATACCAAGAACCAGTCTTACTTCAGCATTTAATTCCACAATATCAGTCTCAACTCTGAGTGAATACTCAATCAGTATCAAACTTCATAAAACATGATAGGAGTTGCTCAACACATGGAATAACAAGTCTAAATTTGAAATATATGATCAAAGAGTACAACGGTTACAAGAATAAGACTAACTCGCATGCTATGACTCGACAACAACGCATAGGTACTTGTCACCTTACCTATACGTTGTACTCAATATCAAAACACGTAGAAAATAGGCAAGTAATACCTAATACCTCAAGCTAAGGTTAGCCACAACACTTACCTCGCTACCGCGGCCAAACTCAAAGCTCAATTACCGCTTTTTCTCTAGAATTCCACCTCCAATCCACTCGTATCTAGTCATAATTAGCTTTAACATCAATTATCACTAAAGAAATCAATTCCAATGCATAATTAATTATAAGTTTTCTAATATTTTCCCCAAAAAGTCAAAACCCGACCCTGGCCCCGCTTGGTCAAAACTCGAGGTTCAGATCAAAACCCATTCACCCCCGAGCCCAAATATGTAATTAGTTTCGAAATCCGACCCCAAATTGAGGTCTAAATTCCAATTATACAAAAATTCCTAATTCTACCCAAACCCCCAATTTCCACCATGAAAACCCTAGAATTTACGTTGAAAATTGATGAAGTGAAATGGGTAATTGAAAGAAAGTAGTTTAGAATTATTTACCAACACTTTGGGGAAGAAATTATCTCTTGAAAATCGCCTTTATGCCTTCTAGTTTTTTGAAAATACAGAAGAATCGCCTAATCCCGTTTTTGGTTCTGATTTTAAACACTGGACAGGTCTTCTTCGCGTTCGCGAGAAGCCTGTCGCGTTCGCGAAGCTTTGGCCTTATAGGCCTTCGCGTTCGCGAAGGCATATCTCCCCAGCCTCCGCGTTTGCGATCCAAGTGTCGCGTTCACGATGAGTTAACTTCCCCTCCCCGAGGTCCCATGCTTTGCGTTCACGGTAGATAGGTTGCATTCGCGAAGGGTAAAGCACCCGATGCGTCGCATTCGCGACCATTCCTTCGCGATCGTTAAGAAGAAATTTCCCCCTGTCCCTCTTTACCTTTCCCGTTCGCGAGACTACCTAAGTGAACGCGAAGAAGGGCATATCAGAACAATTGCTGCAGCAAAAATACCAGATTTTCTAAGTCTAAAACATCCCGTAGCCTATTCGAAACTCACCCGAGCCCTCAGGTGTGATGACCCGGCCAGTCGTCTCATGAGTTACCGCTCCATTTCCCCCATTTCTGCTTCTTTATGCTTTGTTTATCTGTGTTTTGTGGTATCGGGTTGGTTGGATCGAATCCGGAATGATTTTGGTAGGGTTTGAGATACTTAGTCTCTTTGGAGTGAGTTTAGGTTGGAAAAGTCAACCGGATATTGACTTATGTGTTAGAGGGCTCGGATGTGAGTTCCGATGGTTCGGATAGCTTCGGGAGGTAATTTGAGACTTAGGAGTGTGATCGGAATGGGTTTTGGAGGTTCGGAGTAGATTTAGGCTTGAATTAGCGAAGTTGATATTTTGGCGATTTCCGGTTGGTAGGCGAGATTTTGATATAGGAGTCAGAATGGAATTCCGAGAGTTGCAGTAGCTTCGTTATGTCATTTGGGATGTGTGTGCAAAATTTCAGGTTATTCGGACGTGGTTTGGTTGGGTTTTTGATCAAAAGCGGAATTCAGAGGATTTTAGAAAGTTTGGCTTGAATCCGATGTGTTTTAAACGATTTGATGTTGTTTGAGGTGTTTTGAAGATTGGAACAAGTTTGAGTAAGGTATTAGGATATGTTTGTGCTTTTGGTTGAGATCCCGGGGGCCTCGGGGTGATTTCGGATGGTTGACGGAAAAGTTTGGATTTTGTTGCACCTGCTGAATTTGCTGCTTCTGGTATTTTCGCACCTGCGGATTGGGGACCACAGGTGCGGCACCGCATACGCGGGGGATTTGGTCGTAGAAGCAAAAAGAGGCTTGAAGAGCAGAGACCGCAAAAGCGGCTAAGAGGACCGCATCTGCGGAGTCGCAGATGCGGAAGGCTGATCGCACATGCGGTTTGTGGCTGGTAAGTGATTTCCGCAGAAGCGGATGAATGACCGAAAATGCGGTACCGCAGAAGCGCTAAAAGGGCCGCAGATGCGAAAATGTCTGGGCAGAAAATATAAATTGTGTCCTTCGCGAATTTTGAGCTATTTCACCATTTTTATCTCGGCTTTGGAGCTTTTTGGATGATTTGAAAGAGGGATTTCAAGGGAACTTCATTGAGGTAAGGAATTTGGACCTAAAACTCGTTCCTATGCTATTATTTCACAGATTAGAGCTAGAAATTATGTAAATTAAGGGTGAAATTTGGGGAAACTAGGGCTTAGTATTCGAGACCTTTGATTGAGGATTTTATGTACCATTTGAGGTCGGATTTTTGAACTTTTGATATGTATGAACTCGTGGGGAGATAAGGAATCTATTGATGTAAAAATTATCAAATTCCGAGACGTGGGCCCGGGGGTCAGGTTGTGGTAATTTCGGGATTTGTGTCATTTATGATTGTTTTCGCTTGGGCTTCGTTCCCTTAGCCTATTTTGACGTCCTCGTTCTGATTTTGGATAGATTCGACGTGAGTGGAGGCCGATTCAAGGGGAAAAGGCATCGCGAGCTAGAGATTTGACCTGTTCGAGGTGAGTAATGATTGTAAATGATGTTCTGAGGGTTTGAAACCACGGTTTGCACATCGTAGTGCTATATTGAGGTGAGGCACACGCTTGATGACGAGCGTGGGGTCGTGCACTATTGGGAATTGTGACTTGGTCCGTCCCGATTGATGATTTTACCGCGTATTTGACTGAAATCTATATGCTATCATCATTATTTGGGCTGAATGCCATATTTGGGCTTCGTGCCAACTATTTGAACCCTTTCGGGGATTCCTATTGATATTTCCTCACTGTTTTGACTTTATACTTGAACTCAGTCATGTTATTTTCCACTGTTTTCATACTCAGCCATGTTTACTCAGTTTTAATACTTAAATGATATTTTAAATGATGTTTGGGCTGAGAAACACTATTTTACTATTACCCGAGTGGCTTGTGAGGATTTTTGACTGAGTAAGGCCAAGGGCCTATGTTGTGAGGAAACATTGAAATTGATTTGAGGCCGAGGGCCTGAGATATATACGCCACGAGGTGGCTTGATTGATATGAGGCTGAGAGCCTAGTGATGACGCCACGAGATGGCTTGATATTGCGCTTGGGACGTAAGGGGCCCCTCCAGGAGTTTGCACACCCCTAGTGAGCGCGGGTACCCATTGTGATGTGAGATTGAGCCCGAGGGGCTGGTATTGTTTTGAGATGTTACCCGAGAGGCGGATTTGTTGATGCTGTGCCCGAGGGGAGAACTTCTATGTGTTTACTTTTTCCTTAATTGCCTGTCAATTACCTGCTTATTCGTTGAAAACGGAGTTTACTTATCTTCTCACTGGTTTACTGTATTTTAAATGGTTTTACTGCTTCATTATAGAATAATGCCTTGTGCCTTACGTGTTTTCTTGATTTTAGTCGTTATTTACATTTTTTACTCACTGAGTTGGAGTACTCACTTTACTCACTACACCCTGTGTGAAGATTCAGGCGTATCTGGTCCCGCTCCCGAGTGCCGATCATTTCCAGCTTTAGGCGGATCCAAGGAGTCTTTAGGTAGCTGTCGGCGTTCGCACCCTGGAGCTCCTCCCTATCTCTTTTCCTTTATGTTCTTAGTTCTATTCTAAACTCTGTAGTTACTTTGGAGTATTCTGTGTTGTTAGATGCTCGTGACTAGTGACACCCCGGTATCGGGCTGTGTTTGGGCTGTATTCCCCATATTATTCTATCTGTTGCTTAAACTGTGGTTTATCTATTCATGTTTAGACTATTTCTTAATGCTTAACGGTTAATAAATTGGAAAATCGAAAGTGTCGACTGGCCTTGTCTTCACGAGAGGCACCATCACGACCGGGTCCGGGTTTAGGGTCGTGACAAGTTGGTATCAGAGCCTAGGTTACATAGGTCTCACGAGTCAAGAGCAGGTTTAGTAGAGCCTCGCAGATCGGTACAGAGACGTCTGTATTTATCCTCGAGAGGCTGCAGAACCTTTAGGAAAAACTTCATATTCTTGAAATTCTTGTCGTGCGAAGTTGTTGATCCGAGAACTAAACTTCTGTTCTTCTATTCTCTCACAGATGGTGAGGACATGCGCTACCGGTCAGGATGGACGACCACCAGTACCACCAGCTGTGGCCACCAGAGGCCGAGGACACGGTCGCGGTCGTGGTAGAGGCAGAGCAGCGAGGGCAGCACCTATAGATCCACCAGCTACCCCAGTTCAGGATCAGGTCCCAGCTATGGATGCTCCAGCAGCACCAGCTCAGGCACCAACCGTGCCCATTGTGATTCCGGGTCTTCAGGAGGCCTTGGCTCAGATCTTATCAGTTTGCACTGGCCTAGCTCAGGCGGTTTCAGCCACTATAGCCGCAGCTACTTCTCAGGCCGGGGGAGGCAGTCAGACTCCCGCCGCTCGCACACCTGAGCAGGTCATGCAGGGACTTCAGACACAGGGGGCACACCCAGCCCAGCCAGTTGCAGCTGTTCAGGACTATGTAGTTTCTTCCATTCCATAGGACGAGCAGCGTAGGTTGGAGAGGTTTGGTAGACTTCAGCCTCCGTCATTCAGTGGTGCAGAGGGCGAGGATGCCCAGGGTTTCTTAGACAAGTGTCAGCAGATGCTTCGCACATCAGGTATTCCGGAGACCAGCGGGGTCGCTTTCACTACTTATCAGTTTTCTGGAGCTGCCTTCACTTGGTGGGAGGCATTTGAGAGGCGTAGGCCTGTTGTTGCAGCACCTCTTACCTGGCAACAGTTCTTCGTTCTCTTTCTGGAGAAGTATATGCCGCAGTCTCTCAGGGAGCAACTGCGTAGGGAGTTTGAGTGGTTGCGTCAGGGAGAGATGACAATGACGCAGTACGAGATGAGGTTTTCTGAGTTAGCTGGTCTCGCGCCCCCTTTTTTCCCTCCTCGCGGCGGGAGAAACGGGTTTATGACATTTTGGGTATGGGGCAACTCGTTCCTTTTGGGAACTGGGTTTTGCATTTTCGAAGAGTTGCCACCTAATGATTTATGGTTCATTAGGACACCTTACAGGGTTCAATTACAACTATGCTTTGATAACCAGAGACAGGGTAAGGGCCTTGAAATTATCCCAAGGGGAAGGTGTTAGGCACCGCTCAGGATCCACTAGTGTGGTTCCCGGCCAGACAATTATTGTGAATTTAGCAAATAGACAAGTAGACAAATAAGGCTCAAGTAAGAGGGGATTTTAATACACAAATGCTTGGGAATAAACAAAGTATGGAAGAGCAATTATACAAGGCTGATTTTTTTGAAAAAGAAATCAAAAAAAATATTTTTTAAGACAAAGAAAGAAAGGGAAAGAGGGTCCTAGGTTTAACTTTAATCATAATATGGATCACATCAATGCAATACCCGGTAATCACTCCTCAAGAGAGGGGCTACACGTGGTATTAACGCACCGGTCATCATATCCATATCTACCCTTTCACACCTCGTTTAAGGTACTAAAGCGCGGATTGGTCTCAATTACTATTGCATGCTATTACTCGTCCCATTCCTATCAGTCCCGGAGGTATGTATGACTACTATTCCTAAAGGGAAGGGATATTAGGCAAATTGGTTTCAAAGGATAAAAATCTAAGGCGACATACAAAACACATACTGCATGTTGGGGGAGCATATAAACAGATACAGGCTCAAATACACCTCCTTGAACAAAGCACATAACTAGCATGACTTACACATACTTTTTAAGGTCTGATTGAAAAACTAAAGACGAGGGGAGTTTGATTCAAAGCTAGATTCATCAGATACCTCAGATAAGAAGCCCAAATCAGGCCTGTCTGCTGGTTGGACCAGTTACTAATTAACAGAGGCGAATTCAGTTTTATTGTTGTTATTACCTAAGGCTTGCCTAAGTGTTTAGACGGAGTCCTATAGGCATGATATCTACTTAATTCAGAATGCGGCGAAATAGTAAAAACGAATTGTTTGAGATCCTATTGGCATGCTTGCTAAACCTCGTTAAATAAGGGAATTAGATTGTTTAAAACTGATTCAGAATAGACTGATTTTAAAACAGACCAATTTTAGATTCTGCAGGTGATGGTATCTACTATTGCTGATTTAAACCCTACGATCATGATATCTAACATTGAGTGTGAATGAAACGAATCAAATTTATTTAAGAACCCCTATAGGCATGGTTTCTATATGTTATTGATTACAACATTACGAACATGACACTTATTTTAGCCATTTAGAACTTAAAGCATGATATCTAAGTGGCATGCGGAATTTAAATATGTCCTATAGGCAGGTTATCTAGGTGTGACATTGACCATGAAGAAATTGACATAAACCCTATAGTCATGATGTCTAAGATGCAGATTTGAACACAGAGAATTTAAAACAGTCATATAGGCATGGTTTCTACCCTTGAGCATACATGATCACCCAACCCTTTTCATTATCCAACCCCAAATGTTTATTACAACTTATTACAAACCAGAAATAAATACTGAATTACAAAAGAAATAAAGAAGAAAAGACTACAACCATNTGAATTACAAAAGAAATAAAGAAAGAAAAAGCTACAACCATAGGAAAGCCGGATTTGACTTCCTATCTGAGATATGCAAGGAACCGTATCATTGCCAATGCCATTGATTTCAAAGCCTTTTCTCAGACCTGTGTGTGTCAGAGTTCCCTAAGGGCCTCAAATAGGACCCCGGGCAGTGCTCACACCCAAGTTACACAACCAGAATAGAGATGAGTGTAGTCTGGAAATGCCAGCCCTCATATGTCCAAGTTCAGAGGGAGCTCATGGGTCCCAAGGCAAGGCTCACATGAGAGGGGCATAACTTAAGTCTAAGAAGGGAGTAAAAGTGCAGAAAACAGAGTTTTATGAGTTGAGGGAATAAAGGAGAGGGAAAGAACATTTTATGGAATCAATAACTTCACACAAAGGGGGGCAGGGGATTGGGAATCCATTGCAAGGAGCCTTAACACTTAGGCATGGGTTAACTTTGGGCATACGAAGCAATAGGAAGTGCTGACATGCCTGTAAATCAACCAGAACACACAACAAATAAGGGAAACATGGAGGTTATGATCCTAGGAGGATCAAGTTTGGATCATGCAGAGCAATTTCCAATGCTGTCATGCCCCAAAACAACCACAAGTATTAAACACATTGGGGTAGGGGTTTGGGATTCACAGGTCATATTACATTGATTCAGAACAGAAGAAAGGAAATTACAGCATGCTAAATAATAGTACTGGGTTAAATACAAACAGCAGGCAAGCAAGAATGCAAGAGACAATAGATAAGCATGTTGTTGTTGGTGCGGAAAACTTAATCAGAACATACCAGTTAAAGAAGCAAAGTGCAGTAAAGAAAGTAAGCAGGACTTCAAAGTATAGCCTTGGCTTTCAGCCGACTAAGCAAAACAGTAGCACAAGTAGTAATAAGCAAGAGAGAATTTTCTTTTTGAGTGTAAGTGTGTGTTCAGAACCAAAAAGTTCATGTGTTTGTGTTAATGAGAGAGTATGTATAAATAGTAGTCCGAAACTAGGTAAAATAAGGCATGAATCATGATAGTATAGTAATTATGGAACTCTGAATCAATTAGAGCAAAATCAGTACAAGCACTCCCATAATTTAAGGGAATTAGTTCAAACGGTAAGGACAAGTAACAAATAAGGAAAGAAATCAATGTACGACCAACAAGGAAAGATTTCAAATTCAGTAAGTATAGGGTAAATAATTGGGGCTTATTTCAGAAAACTCTAATTATGGAGATAGTCAGTAAGAATCAAAAACCAATGTGAAAAAGGTACACAAATCAATCAAATTGAGTAGATAGGGTAGGAATCGGAGGTTTAAGGGAAATTGTTCAAATCGGACCAAGAAACAAGGAAATCAGAATCAATTAAAAGAACGTCATGATTCAAAGTTTTACATATAAATAAAGTTAGACATAGATGGTTAAGAGTCGACATACAACTCTAGCAAACATGAGTGTCAAACAATACTGATTCAATGAGAAAGAGGCAAGTTTTAAACAATTAAGATGAACACAAGCACATGGAATCATTGTAAGTTTAGGCTAAGAAACTATGTAGAAACATATCAAGGCAAGATAGTCATGAAAAATCACAGAAACTCAAAACGAAACCGGCCAGTCATGCTGATATACAAAACCAAACAAAGAACCGCTTAAAAAAATTAGGGTTTCCAACATAGACGAGTTAAAGATGTAGCAAACTCATAGAATCAGTCAAGATATGCAAGAAATATAAGTTAAAACACAAAGAATCAGTTAAACAAGGTTTTAAAAAAAGTTCCGAAAACTGTAGTTTTAAAAGAAGTTGAAAAACATTTGATACCGCATGATTCTTGTAGAAAACCTTAAGGACAGTGTAAAACATTGAAGGAACAAACTCAAATCGTTCTAGATCTGTATAAATCTAGGAGATATAGGCAGAAATTAGGGTTTCAGAAGAACCCATAATGAGACGAAGAAACCTGTCCAGAAACTCAAAGATCGTGTCAAATATAGAATGATTCTGCTTGAAATCACCCTGGAATAGCCAATAATAGGCAGGAGATGAACCCTAGACGTAGGTCTGCATGTCCCCGTGCCCCTGAGGAACTTAGAAAAGACAAGCATAGCATCAGAGAAGTCATTGAAGGCTTAAGAGACGATGAGAGGTGACCGGAGATGGCCGGAGAAGGGAAGTCGGCGGTTGACGGCTAGGGTTTGGTTGAGAGTTGCTGAGAGAGGAGAGGATCTTAGGGCGGCGAATTCTGGGAAATGATTAGGGTTGGGGTGGTTTAGGATTAAAAAAGGCAAGAATCAATACGGGCCATTGATCTGAAAGATCAACGGCCATGATTTAATTGGTTCTGGGTCGGGTAGGTGTATTTGGGGTTTGGGTCGCGTTAATTGGGTATGAAATTGGGCTGGGGAACAGGTTCAATTTAGGCTACAACTGAAAGCCAAATCTGGCTTTAATTTAAATAGCCATTTTCCCTATTTTAATTTATAAAAAATAATAAAATAATTTTTGAGGACAAATTAAAAGTACTAAAAATATTAATAATTTATAATTATCAATTTAAAAATACTGGGCTTGGTTTTTATGAATATAAACGCAATGACATATTAAAAGGGGATAATATTGCAATTATATGCAATTTAGCTTTAAAAAATACTAAATAAATTTGTAAAAAATGTATAAAAATTCCCTTGGGTACATTTAACATAAATATGAGAATACAATAGGTAAAACACCAAAATGATAGTTTTGGAAGTAATTATTGAGATTCTATAGATAACAAAGGGAAAATAAATCAATTTAAATCTTTAAAAATTGTGAAAAATAATAACACACTTGGATATGCTTATATATGCACATATATGATGTTTTGAAAGTACTTTTCATATTGAAAAATATATGTAGGGAAAAATTAGGTGTCAACATAGGGTTATAACAAGAGTTGAACATTAGACTTCCTTGATAGATTAGGCCATTTAATCTAAAGGTGCATGTCATGGTCATTAGAGTTGGTATCCACATCTGATAAGTTTCTACTTTGTAGTTTTCTTGTTAGGAATCATCTTTTTCCACTGTCCTTTACTTTATTCCTTTTGTCTTGTTTACTTCCTCTTCCTGAGTTTGTTTGGTCAGAATAAGTGAGAAATGACTTCAAAATTTGCTACCAGCTTTCCAATTGCACGAAATGGAATCTGGCTAGCACATCAAAGTGGCATGAGTAAAGAACAGCGAGCACAGTGAGTGACAATCAACGTGCTTTGGGATTCATAGGTCAATTCATGAACAATGCAACAGATAGAGGGTGTTGGGTTTGAACAGATCAAGGGTATTTTCTGTGATAAGGTTGACAGAGAAAGTGGTTAACCAATAACAAGCAAGGTCTTCCAAGTGGAAATCAAAGTTATCATGGCAAGTGAAGGAGCAACAGACCTCAAGTCCAAGGCCAGTGGCATACGTCGGGAAAGAACAACAAGCGCACTGAGTTGGTAACAATCAACGTGCTTTGGGATTCGTGTGAAATACAAAGGTTCGGTATACGTCAATTCATGAGCACAATGAAACAGATAGAGGGTTTGGATTTGAATGAATCAGAGATATCTTCTGAGATAAGGGTGACAAAGAAAGTGGTTGGTCAATAAACAAGCAAGGTCTTTCGAGTTGAAATCAAAGTTATCATGGGAAGTGAAGGAGCAATCGCCCTCAAAGTCAAGGCCACAAACCAACCACCATGTTTAAACTCATAAGTTTTCTTTGTTTGAAACAGGGAGGAAGACTATGTCCAAATCAAAGCTTGGAAGCTTGAATTTTTCAAGTGTCGTGCCCAAATTATGTCAGCACAAAGGCAGTTTGAGAAGGGGAAAGAAATTTGTTCGATCTGCAGGAACCCTCCATGAGGAAAGCATGGTTCAGGGGCAAGGAATTTTTTTCGTTCTACAGAGATCCTCCAGGAAGAGAGCATGGCTAAGGTAATTTCATTCTCGGCTGCTCAGGTCCCTCCTGGATAATGGGATTTAATTTCAAGTTTTCAGGACCCTCCTGGATAATGGAACTTATTTTTAAGACTTTCATTAGATAATGAGATTTAGCATAAGTTTCACCTTCAGGAAGTTGAATTTAGCTCTAAAGTTTTCACTCTTAAGATGTGAATTTAATTTTAATTTTCAGGGCTCTCCTGGATAATGGGATTTAGCTTTTGAGTTCTTATAGCTCATTCATAACAACATTCGATTAACACTCACAGATGTTCCCAGTACCAAACTGGGGCAGAAAAGTTTTCTTTTGTTTTGTCTGTTTTGTTGTAATGGCAGGCGCCCACCGCGATAACAAGGGAATACAGTTCAAGTTTTAGCAGTTTTGGCAATCAGGCGCCCACCTGGAGAACAAGGGAATACAGTTGAAGTTTCTGGCAATCAGGCGCCCACCTGGAGAATAAGGGAATACAGTTCAAGTTTTGGCAATCAGGCGCCCACCTGGAGAATAAGGGAATACAGGTCAATTTCTGGCAATCAGGCGCCCACCTGGAGAACAAGGGAATACAGTTCAAATTTTGGCAATCAGGCGCCCACCTGGAGAACAAGGGAATACAGTTAATGTTTCGACAATCAGGCGCCCACCTGGAGAACAAGGGAATACAGTTCAAGTTTCGACAATCAGGCGCCCACCTGGAGAACAAGAGAATACAGTTCAAGTTTCGACAATAAGGCGCCCACCCGGAGAACAAGTGAATACAATTCAAGTTTTGGCAATCACGCGCCCACCTGGAGAACAAGGGAATACAGTTCAAGTTTTGGCAATCAGGCGCCCATCTAAAGAACAAGGGAATACAGTTCATGTTTTGGCAATCAGGCGCCCACTTGGAGAACAAGGGAATACAGTTCAAGTTTTTGGCAATCAGGCGCCCACCTGGAAAACAAGGGAATACAGTTCAAGTTTTGGCAATCAGGCGCCCACTTGGAAAACAAGGGAATACAGTTCATCTTTTGGCAATCAGGCGCCCACCCGAAAAACAAGGGAATACAGTTCAAGTTTTGGCAATCAGGCGCCCACCTGGAGAACAAGGGAATACAGTTTAAGTTTCGGCAATCAGGCGCCCACCTGGAGAACAAGGGAATACAGTTCAAGTTTCGGCAATCAGGCGCCCACCTGGAGAACAAGGTAATACTGTTCAAGTTTTTGCAATCAGGCGCCCACCTGGAGAACAAGGAAATAAAGTTCAAATTTTGGCAATCAGGCGCCCACCTAGAGAACAAGGGAATGCAGTTCAAGTTTTGGCAATTAGGCGCCTACCTGGAGAACAAGGGAATAAAGTTCAAGTTGTGGAA
This sequence comes from Nicotiana attenuata, assembly GCF_001879085.1. NCBI lineage: Eukaryota > Viridiplantae > Streptophyta > Magnoliopsida > Solanales > Solanaceae > Nicotiana > Nicotiana attenuata. Next base: position 62,989 of record NW_017670806.1, read on the forward strand.
ATGAGGCGCCCACCTGGAAAAACAAGGGAATTAGTTAAAGTATTGACAAAAGGCGCCCACCTGGAAAACAAGGGAATCCATTTCAAGTATTCAGCATCAGGCGCCCGCCTGGAAAACAAAGGAAGTCATTTCAGAATTCAATTCAAGTTAGAAGTACAGAAGCTCACGGCAAGAACGCGAGTCAACAGTCCGGGATGATCAACATGAGTTAGTCACAATTCAGAATTTAAAAAAAGAAAGAAAGAAAGAAGTAAATCAAAAATGCAGAAGTAGAGAAAGATGTGAACTGCTCAAGTCATGGCTGAAATCACGAGCATTGCATGTACGGTCTTGATCCGAAGAAGAATGAACTAGCACCTATGCCTAGCAAGGGTCAAGGTTCAAATCTAAAGTCTGCATGAAAAACCATTCAAGACTCAAGATCAAGCTTCAGAAGACTTATAGATAGGAATCTTGTAACTCATAGTTGACAAGCTTAGTTAGTCTTTTTCATTTTTTGATTTTGATGTAATAATAGGACCGCGGACGGGAACCTTGACGGAACGGCACCTCGACCGGCTCTCCACCTTAGTATAATCCATCACTGTTCCTACTTCTGAACTACACGTGGCCTGATTCCTTTATAGCCAAGGATATGTAGGCAGCTCAGATACCAGGGCTCGGTCACATTCTCCTTTCTTTTAGCTTTTGGTCACTCTAAATAAGGGTCGGGTCAAAAAACCTGTCTAGTCGTTCTTTGTCTGAAATTACTTCGTGTTTCCAGTCAAAGAGAGGCAGCTGTAGACATGTAATTTTTTACCCTCCCCGGGATTTTACATATTTTAGCATTTAAATACTTAGTTTAGGTCTAATATAGATATTTTAACTAATTTCGGCTCTTTTACTTTATTTCGTCACAAAATGAAAATTACAAAAAAAAAAATTTATTTTATGTACCTTTCATAAAATTTAAAAATACAAAAATAGTTTCACTTTTAATAGTTAATTCTATTTTAAAAAAAAAGTTTATTTTAATTAATTAGGAGTAGTCTTACATTTTTGTAAATATTTTAGATGAGAAAAACTTAGGCTTTTAGTTAATGAAATCCAGATTTTCTAAGAAGCCCAATTGTTAGTTTATTCAAGACAATTTTCTCTCAATTTTGGGCAAGAAGATTGCCCAATTTCGTACTAGCCCTTGAGCCCAATTCGGTTGGCCCATTTCCCTTAGCCCACAAACCTCTCATCTGATTTTATAACCCCAAAACCTAATTAATTCTAGAAATAGACATAACCCCTAGACCCCTAGACCTAAAGAATCTGTCATTTCATCTCTTGGACAGAAAACCTTCAGATGTTGGAGAGATGGTTAACGCTAGAACCCTAGAACTCTAAGGGAAAAGAACCCGCCGTTGTTCTTCTGAACCTAGACAATCCTTCCCTTATGTTTTCCACAGCATATCACCACAGAAAGAAGACACCAACCCCTGCTCTGAGCAACGAAGAACAGTCGCGTCGCTGCCCTCCACCACACCCCTCACCACTTCAAACGACCACTCTTCAAAATCATCCACACCCCAACCTCTCAAGCACCACGCCAGTCGACCCACCAGAGAACTAGTCGCACACCCCTCCCCTAAACTCGCCGGAGAACACACACGGCAGAAAGAAAAATAGAACAAAAAAACATTCCTCTCTTAGCTCTCAAGTTTTGTTTTTTCTGGGTTTAGAAAGGGGAACTTCTTGAAGTTGTGGTTGTTGGATTTCTGCAGAGTTTCCACTTAATTTCATACTTTTATTTGATTTATTATCTTATTTGGTCACATCTAGGTATGTTCTTCATTTTGTAATCATCTAATTTCAAGTCAATAAATGCAAACTTGAAGTCTGAATATCACATCTTATGTCAATTTGCTGGTTTGTTTTGGTTGATGTAGTAAACAGATTTTTTTTTAGATTTGTTTCTTTTTTTCGGTTAAATCTTTTGTGCATTTTTGTCTTGCAAATTACTTTACATCATGTTGCCTAAGGAATGAATACTAACATGAGATTATCTTGGCAGAGATTTATATATCTATTTAAGTGCTGAAAGTGGTTTATCTTTACCTATTTGTTTGTTGTACGAATATAATATTAAAATTTCTACAATATATTTCTTACACAATGAATAAGTTTATAAACAAGTCTGACCACCATAGTTGGAAAGCAAAAAGAAGAAGCAAGATCTGTACATTTACTACATTTGTTTTTTTTATTCTGTTTTGGGTGGTACGCTTATACGTTTAGCACTTATATTTAGATCACTGTCTCAAATAACTATGGTTGACTACATGTCATTCTAACTGTTTTTTATTCATTATTTATATTTAGTTAACTATCATGCCTCGAATGACTTGGATTAATTCTATGATGTTAAGACATGATTTCAGCTTCACTATTGAGGCACTCGAAATGATTGTTAATGTTAGGAATATGACCTCAAATCTAATTAGTAATCAAATATCTTCCTAATTGGGCTTTATTATAATAGCTTGAAAGATGGCTCATACTATCGTTTGATTCGATTAGGCTATAAGAATAATTTGGCACTGATAAGAACAGTGGGTTTAATTGCTAGCAGTGGAATGTTTTCCTATAGATTTTAAGATAAAATTGAGGTGTGCCATCCAATCACGTGCCCTAACATAAATACCTTTGCTAATGTTAAAAATGAACTCTCGTAGTTTGCTTTAGGCGCGTTATAATAAATTATCATAGCTATGGATATGTTTCCCGTGATGCAGTTGTGATTTGTAATTTCTAAATCCGGGTGTACATTTCATGTGACCCGACTTAAATTTCCATTAATGCTAAAAAGATAAACATATCGTGAACCGCAGGTGCATTTCATGTAGCGTGGTTTACGATGTGTTTTCAAAAACAAATAAGTATGTGACGATCATGAATTTTCCTAAAAACATTAAAAGCGGTTAGAAAGTTAAAATGCACATAGGTTTTAAATATGTAATTAATAAGATAATCAGGCCAATAATAATAGTTGAGCGACCGTGCTAAAACCACGGAACCCAGGAATGCCTAACACCTTCTCCCGGGTTAACAGAATTTCTTATTCGGATTTCTATGTTTCGCGAACTATAAAACAGAGTCAAACTTTTCTCGATTCGGGATTTAAACCGGTGACTTGGGACACCATAAATTATCCCAAGTGGCGACTCTGAATTTAATATAAATAATTTCGTTTCAATTGTCACTTAAATTAGAAAAAAACTCCCTTATATCCCCTTCCAGGGTTAGAAAAAGGAGGCGTGACAGACCCGATAGGTCATCTTATGTTTTAGAACCTAATTCTGCGCTTTAAAGCCTTAAATACCTCATTTTAGTCCTCCTCAATTTGTGTGTCCACTCCGGGCATGTTTTCAGAAAATTTTTATGTTTAAGACTAAGAAAAATAGGAAATGTTTTCCTTAAAATCCATTTTAGTTGACTTCGGTCAATATTTTGAGCAAACGGACACGGATTAGTATTTTAACGGTCCCGGTTGGTCCGTGTCGTGATTTGAAACTTGGTCGTCTGCCCGGAATCGAATTCAAAAGTCCCTAGCCCGAGATATCGCGCTTTGATAAAATTCGAAAGATAAAGGCTTAATGATTTTGAAATGTTTGACCAATGGTTGACATTTTGGATATCGTGTCCTTAGAACTCGGTATAAGTCCAATACTATATTTATGACTTGCCTGTATATTTGGTGAGAAATAGAGTTGGTTTGACGTGATTCGGATGTCCGGTTGTGAAAATAGAAGTTTCAAAGTTTTCATGAAAAATTTCATTTTATTTGGTGTTCAATTCAATGTTCTAGGTGTTATTTGGCGATTTGATTGCGCCAGCAAGTTCATATGATGTTTTTAGACTTTTGTGTATATTTGGTTTAGAGCCCCGAGGGCTCGGGTTTGTTTCGGATAGGCTACAGAGTGAAATTTGGACTTAGATCATTGCTGGTGTGTTTTAGGTATGTTGCAGGCCTCAGACCTCACAATTGTGAGGTCAGGCTTCGCATTTGTGGCCACAGATGTATTCGCATTTGCGAGCTACTAATTTCATTTGCGAAGAGTAGCTCGGGAGGCCATAGTTCGTTTTGCGAACAAAACATCGCATTTGCGAAGTGGGACTGGGGCAAGCAGTGATCGCAATTGCTATCTAATTTTTGCAACTGCAGAAGATAAAGTTCGCATTTGGGAACGTTTCTTGGCATTTGAGAAGAAAGCACAGATGGTAAGGACTTCACATTTGTGATGGTTTCTTTGCATTTGTGGGGTCCACATTTGCGAACCCCGGGTCGCAAATGCGACATCTGTAACTGATCAAAATGGGAGTTAGACGGGATTTTCGGTCCATTCTTCAAATTATCAAACTTAGAAACCCTAGAGGAGATTTTTCAAAGATCTCTTCTTCCCCAAATCATTGGTAAGTGATTCTAAACTAGTTTCTTTCAATCTTTCACTATTTTTCCTAAGATTTTAACCTAAAACCTAGAGTTTTCATGGTGGATATTGGGGGTTTGGGTAGAAAGAGGGATTTTTGTAAAATGGAAATTTAGACCTCAAATTGAGATCGGATTCCAAAATAAATTACATAACCGGACTCGGGGGTGAATGTGTAATCGAGGTTTTATCCAAATTTCGGGTTTGGACCAAGCGGGCCCAGGGTGTTGAATTTTGTTTTTTTCAACAACGACCTAAATTGAATTCTTTGCAATCGTAGGTAGTTCCTAAAGCATAATTTGAATCGTTTGGTTGGTAATTTGCTAGATTATATTAGTTCGGTGGCTTGTTTGAAAGGCAAAGCTGAGGGTGAGCTTTGAGTTTTGTCTTTGTAGCGAGGTAAGTGTCGTGGTTAACCTTGATTTGAGGAATTAAGACTTATTTTTCTATTTGTTACATGTTTAGATATTGGGTGCAACGTATATGTGAGGTGACGAGTATTTATATGTTGTTGTCGGGTTAAAGCATGCAGTGGGACTTGTTTCTTGCAATTATTATTTCCTTTAATCATGTTATCCATTCTTAGACTAGTTATTTGTTAGATTGATCGTTCTTATCGTGTTTATGGCCTTTGTGATAATTGATTATTGATTTAAAGTTGACATTGGTATGATGGAACCGTTGTTGAAATAAGGCTTGTATTTGTTTATCCTATCTCCCGGCTATTACTTGTTCATTGTTATGTGGTACGGGAGAGTGTTAATGCACGAAGAGTGATGTCGTTCCACATATGAGTGTTAATGCACGAAGGGTGATGCGCTTCCATATTGTGATTGTTAATGCACGAAGGGTGATGTCGTGCCATGTTATGAGAGTTAATGCACGTAGGCTGATGTCGTATCGTTTCAATAGATTATACTCTGAGTGTGAGTAGAAGCACGAAGGGCGATGCCATGCATTATCACTGTTTCATTGTGAGGACGAGAGTAAAAGTACGAAGGGTGATGCCGGTCAATTTTCTTATGTGTGCTTAATTGTTTTTACTAGCTAAAGGCATATTGACTGTTTTGGTTATCATTCCGATGTACCCCTCGTATCTTGTATCCCCTTTAGCATGTCTCCCTCCCGATATTATCTGTCTAGCTTTTATTTGTTGTTATATTGTACATATACTTTTATCTGCACATATTAATCATGTAGGTGTCTTTTCATAGCCTCGTCACCACTTTGTCGAGGTTAAGCTCGACACTTGCGAATACATGGGGTCGGTTGTACTCATACTACACTCTGCACTTCTTGTGCAAATTTTGGTACAGGCCCTAGCTATCCGTGAGTTAGAGTAGCATAGATTCTCTTATTCGGAGACTCGAGGTAGATTTGCTGGAGTCCGCAGACCTTGAAGTCCCCTTCAAGTTTTCTTGTTTCACTGTTTCTTTTCTTTCAAAATAGTTGTATTTCTTTCAGACTTTATTTGTAGTAAAGTCTAGAAGCTCGTGAGTTGTGACTCCAGATCCGCATTGTAGTAGATATTGGGCTTTTATGTTATTCTGCACTTGATTTTATTTCATTTTTGGTTTAATTTACTTTATCTATTGAACTTGTAAGAAATTGACTAAGCGGTTCCCTAACATTGGCTTGCCTAGCAAGTGAAATGTTAGGCGCCATCACGGTTCTGAAGGTCGAAATGGAGCAATTTTGGAGGCAAATTTCACCACAAGGATTGGGGTAAGTGTTCTATACTTGGTTGCAACTATATTTAATTGATGAATTTAAAGAGGAAATTGAGGGTTTTGGTCTAAATCTTCATAAATCAAATTTTCGAGTTTTGAACATCGATTTGGAGTAGGATTTGAGTGAAACTAGTATGGTTGATCTCGTAATTGAATGGGTTGTCAGATTTTATGAGTTTTGTCGGGTTCCGAGGTGCGGGCTCGGGTTGGACTTTTTTGCCGATTTTGGGCTTTCAATTCAATATTTGACCTTTGTCGATTAGGATTGGTTCCTTTGGCATTGTTAGATGTATTGGAGTTGCATTTTGTTATTTTCGAGCCGTTCAAAGGTTGCAACGCGCGGGATGGCATTATTGGAGCATTGGTTGGCTTGCTCGGTATTGGAATTGGCTCGTTTAAGGTAAGTAACACTTCTAAACTTAGTGTTGAGTGGATGAAAACCCGAATTACGTGCAATGTGTTTGGTGTTGAGGTGACGCGCACACTAGGTGACGGACGTGTGCGCGTGCACCGTAAGAATTGTGACTCTGTTATTGCTGCGGTACTGTGTAGTTACCCGAGCTTATATGTAACCATTAAATCTCAAAGTACTAGAGCTACTGAGCTGTGATCCATATGAGAAACCATGTCTAGGCTACATGCTTATTCTGTTGGGACCCACTGAGGTTATATTTGTTACACCCCATATTTTCGTACGTGGAAGTACGCCATAAGTAAATTGATATAAGCTAAAAAATGAGATGTTAAATCCCGCATTTTTCGTACGTTGTTTCGTCGTAATTTAAGAAACATAAGTTCGGGAATGAGATTATTTTGGGATTATAAGTATTATGTTGTACAAGTGATAAGTAAATTCGTGAAGGTGAAAGGGTAAGCAAATCGAAGAAGATGAGTTTCGTCGAAGTTTGCCAGTTTGAGATAAAATACGGTCCAAGCTATAATACCCGGTATTTATGGATTAGTACCATATAAGGTACCACATGACCATAATAGTGAGGTGTATAAGGTGTGCTAAAAATGAGCAATATTTTAAGTAATTTGAGATAATTCTTAATTATATGAATAATTGATTAACTATTGGATTAGTGGAAAATTATCAAGTTAACTAAGAAATTAGTAATTAATAATAATTTCGGATAATTCTTAAACATTAGGTTGCAGCCATTAAGATCCAAAGGATGACTATTCATTTATGTGCTATGTGGCATGTATAGGATAATTGGTGTCCTACAAGGATTATTATGCATAAAGTAAGAGGAAATTAAATAAGTTTGTCAAAAAGCTTACGGATGAAGCATTAAAATTCCAAGAATCTCTAGGACTTTAATTATTATCACGTCTCTAACTTCAAACTCATTGTGATTCGTGACGACAATATCGTACACGTGCATGGACTTAAACTTGTCGAAATCTTTTGGGAGAGAGATGAGATGAACAATAGATCTTTTGTGGTACTGAAGAAGGTCAAAATCATCATAATACCTTTCCCAACCATGAGAATAAAGTTTCCTTTCAAGTACTGCATAGGATGTGATGACTTCATTACTTGGAACATGAACTAGCACTTGTCGACAACCACTTGAGCCTTGATAATCTTCAAGTCTAATTCACAAGAAATGTGAATTAATATTTAGGAAAGTGATGGATTTTTGGCAAAACATTCATACAAAGTTACACTCCATAATAGCAACGTGATTTGTAATTCTAAGAGAGCACGGTACAATTTTTTCCAAGAACATCATACGGATTTTTCCCTACTTCGATCCGCCGTTACGTGTTGTCACAATTAACGGGTGTTAAAGGGATTGTCAGGAGAATCGGTTCAAGTATGTTAAGATTATCCATTCTTTCCTTCTGGCATGATCTGTACGATACAAACAAAACGAGCAAATGCACAACTTCCATAAATGATTCTTTTCATAGAAGTATTAGAGGTGTCGATGTTCTTGATTTCCCATATGTCTTATTATTCTATTACCTACCCATGTGTCTCAAAAAAATACGTAAGTTGATAAAATTTACTTTAGGATATTAATTAGAGACATAATGGTCTTATGACATTCTCAAAGATTTTATTGACGTACTTCTCATGCAATGGATTCATTTATCCATGTACATAGACCCATGACCAGACCACGTTATATACACGTATATATATGTATAAATATGTATATGGGATATGGAAAACAGTTACAGTGTTATATACACACCACCACGTGATCAGTTGGTATGCGTTGATGATTTTTTGCCCACAGTGGCTGAGATGATATGATGGGATGCCCTCAGAGGCTTGATGATGTTATGGACATATGTACCTGTGCACGACATGACATCCATCAGCATATGCATGACACTATAAGTATTTCAAGATTTACAGAGTTAGCCATACTTACAGGTTGAGTCATTTACTCTATATTTCCTACATGTCTTTTATGTACTTATTTATGTGCCTTACATACTCGGTACATTATTCGTACTGACGTCCCTTTTGCTTAGGGACGCTGCGTTTCATGCCCACAGGTCCCGATAGACAGGTCGAGAGTCCTCTAAGTAGGCTATCAGCTCAGCGGAAGATGTTGATGCGCTCCATTTGCTCCGGAGTTGCTTGTTTGGTCAGTATGATTTAGACACGTATTGTTTGGTATGGTGAGGCCCTGTTCTGACCTTTATGTTAAGTTTGTACTCTTAGAGGCTTGTAGATAGATGTCATGTATACGAATGCTTGTATGGCCTTGCCGGCCTATGTTTTGAGTTTACAAATGATCATGTTGGCCTTATAGGCCCATATATCACATGTATAAGTTTTTATATCAGGTTGGGTCGTCCTATATTGAGTATTCCCCTATGTTTATTATGGTTAGCCCATGACAGCCCGTTTGGCCCATTTGCCAATGAAAGTACAATAAGAAAGATATGTTATGTTGGTACTCAGTTAAGTAAGGTACCGGGTTCTCGTTGCAGCCCATAGGTTTGGGTCGTGCCAAAAGTGGTATCAGAGCAGTTCTGTCCTAGGGAATCTACAAGCCGTGTCTAGTAGAGTCTTGTTTACGGGTGTGTCGTGGACCACACTTATAAGCAGGAGACTACAGGGCATGTAGGACTGTCACTCTTTCTTCTTACTCCAGATTGTGTGGTAGAGCTGAGTTGTAAGAACTCAATTTCCTAAACTCTATCTTATTCGTAATACAATGATGCCTACATTTAGAAAGACGGTCGGTAAGAGATATAGTTGTGGAAGTGTTGAGTCAGAATTGCATTATGCTTATGATGAGTATATGCGAGGTCTTCACCAGACAATGCGCGTACTAAAAGGTGTAAGGTTCTTGATATGGAGTTTTAAGGCAATAATATCTATCCACTCTTACGGTAAAAAGGAATAAGAGATTAAGAAGATAGATACAAGTTTCAACAAGTAAAAGTAGCAAGGTAAGAAGGGTACGAGGTACCTAGTTAATGAAGATTAACAGTATTTACGATTCAAGTAGAGAAATATAAGTATTTTGAGTTACCTTCAATTGAAACAGAGGTATGTACAATTGGCCACACCCATCTAAGTTATGCTCCATGGGAGCCAAAAGATATAGTTAAGAGAAGGACGGGATATCAGGATCTAGTTGGGGTTAAAGTAACCCAAAATGTTGGATGGATTGTTTGCGTTAGTTGATATTTCCGAATGATATTGCAAATATGCTAACAGATCTCCTTGTGTGACACCCAGATAGTGCACTCTAGAATAGTACAGCTAGATATGAATTCTAGAATGTTCAGAGATAGGCACTGGAAGCCTTGAAAGGATAAATGTTACCTCAGTATGGCTCCCATCCCTAGTAGAGAAAGAATATTAGGCAACCCGAAGAGCCAGTAGATGGAGCAAGGGGAGCCAAAAGCAAAAGACTGTCTTGTTCGAGTTTTCAGAATAAAGTGATAGACCTAAATATTAGCTGGAAATAAGAAGATACTTAATGAAGAATTATGAGTAAGATGTGATACATGAATGACAACGGTAGGTCGAAAAGAAGATAGTATTACAGAGTCTATAGTCAAATGAAGGAAAGGACGAGAGGTGACAAGCCTTGAGACAACAAAAGAGTATAGCGTCATATCCTCATTTCGAGAAATAAGTTTGTGACTCCAACGCGACTACCAGAAGGAAAGTTATACCCCGGAATAATAGAAATCAGTATGGGCTGGTGAACAAGATAAACTAAACATGAATTAGGGACCAAGTGATTTGATAACGGTCAGCATCATGAGAATTTCAGATTGCGTTGCAGCTATAATAGAATGGACAAGAGAAGAGGATTCATTAGAAATTCAGAGAATAGTCATTCAGGAAGACGCTTCCCTAAAGCAAGAAATAAGGATTACCGCAAGGCAAGTAAGGGTCATCGATGATGTGAAAATATGCCAAAGATGAAGAGGTAAAACATTTATACGTAGATCATCGTAGCACTAAATGTCAGTACTACCCTAATAGGGGAGAATATGGAGTTATGTGACAATTAAGTTAGAATTAAGTTGTTCAGTAATTATGGAATGGCAAAGGAAGAATGCGATAAAAATAAGAACGGAAGAAGATTACACTTATCCAAACCCGACAGATATGCTACAATTCCAGAACATTATGCAAGCACGACGTTAAGGAAAGGAAGTAAGTGTTCCTTCCCGGGATGTTATTGATAAATAAGAAGTGCAAGAGGTAAGTTAAGACAAAGGAAATAACCCAAGAAAGATTATGCGGAATATAGATACGGGAATGGGCCAACAAGTAGTTAGTAGTTGAATCAGGAAGAGCCTAGCTATGGCTAGACAAGAGGATACAGACAAATCAATAGATCGTGCAAGTTAAACATAGGGAACCCCAATATGGGGAATTCGGCCTCGCAGTTATGACATCGTGACCCTTGAGAAATATTCAAATAGGAGTTAGGGTAGATAAAGGTACCATATGAGTGTTACAGAAATAAAAGAGAGTACCACTGGGAAGTCAGTCACAATATTAGCTCAGAAGTAACCCTAAAAGCACAAGGGCATGGAGATAAGTAACTACGGGTAATTATAGGCGAGGAAGAACATTCAAAATTCCGTCAGGCATACGATGTGATAAGCTCGCAGCCTTACAAGACTCAGAGGATCCCCCCCTAAATACTACAATTAAAGACTAGTTGAGAAAATAAGGAAGAAGGTTTCAACCAAAGCACAGTAACCTAAAAAGGAAATGGTTGTGTAACAACAGTCTCACTACAAAATTGTATCCACTCCAAAAGAAAGTGGCACCTACCATGGCTAATAAGCAGGGAGTAAAATCAAAAGTAATATTCGAGACCATATGAATTGCACAAAAATTATTCCATGCGTGAGAACTCAGATAAGATAAGTATGCACGCAACAATGGGGCAAAAAGACTAGGAAAAGCAATTGCTTGCGTTTAAAGAAAGCTGAAATGGAACGAAAGGAATTATTCGATTAATGATCAGCCGTAGAAGACTCCAGTATAAGTTGAAGAAAGGAATTTGGTCCAGGTCATAGACAAAGGATTGAATCATAAGAAGATTGTATCATGGTTTTCCATAGCGTCCATGAAGGGCTAAAGTAATAACCAAATGCCATGAGCCGCAACTCGGAAGATAGATTAAGCCTACATAAAGGCTGATCAGAAGGAAAAGGAAACTAAAGAGTTACATCAACTAAGTTAATTAGGAGTCTTCTTATTGGACCCAAAAAGTTATAGACATCATGATTGAGAACATTGCAGAATCACTCTTAATATCAAAGGTACAAGAGAGATAGTACAGTAGCCTTATTGTATATCGGCTCTACGATAAATCCAGTTAGAAGTGTCCCAACCTCATAAGAAGTTAGTATGAAGCTCTCACGATATTGTGTAAAGAGGTGCATGTATTATAATAGAAGTTTAAGACGTGGATGTGAATTATACCTATGTGGAGGGGAGGCCATGAAAAAGATAGAAGATGTGATATGAGACTTTAAGATAAGTAAGGTAAAGGTGAACAACGTACGAGATACTCAAATGCAAAAGGTTGTAAATAGTCCATGCTTCGGGTATAATGCTAGAAGCGCGAGGATTCATTGGGAATGATAGTGGCGTCGCCAGTGGCATATTTTTAAACCTGTGGTTTATATGTATCGAGAGGCCTAGTTAAGAGAGTAAAAGAAGAGTTAGAGATAATATAATGTCTCGCTTGATGTTCCAGAAAAACATAAGGTAATCTATGATGCAAGCAAGTTGAATGAAGGTTGCGAATGATATAAATGAATATGTGTAGGTTGCAAGCTAAAGTATGGTAAAATGATAAGGTTTTAGGAAGACATGAGTAAGGATAACAAATGGCGAGTGAGAAGGTGACGAGAATAGATAAGTCCTCAGTATTAAGCCTATGAAAAAAAAAGAGCCGATGGTTTCTCTAAGTTATACAAAGCTCACTGTAGCCTGAATTAACTGAAAGGAGTCTAAGACTAATGGCATTTAGAAGAGATGGAATGTTGCCATGATAGTACAATGATGGTGTAATTGTGATAGATAAAGGATGACGTTTGGGCCTTCGATTGAGTAATGATTTGAAGAGGATTTCATGAATTTTACCTGATTAAAATTCCCATGTGAGGTGAATCACATTGGGTTGCTATTAAATATGGTTATGGAAGTATAGTATCGCCCCAGGTGGATCAGGAAAATCACTTCAAATGTTCCTCGATTCAATGTGAACCCTAGTGATCACGTAAGAGGTTTCATGTTATCCATGGTAGATTGTAGATCAACATTGGGGTGAATCAACAATGGAAAGATAAAAGTTACAAAGTATGAGATGAGATTAGGATGTCATTCTTAAGATCAACAGTAATGAGGAAACATTAAGGGACTTAGATTTAAACATATAGGATAAGCAACGAAGTAACCTGGAGTTTGGTAGCGCAATAAATCGAAGTAAGAGTTATGGTGTAGTATGACCTACTTAGATACAGTAAAGTCATATTGATGGATAACCAGGCCTATGAAGAGAAATATAGCAATATTTGTAAGTTCAACAAAGTAGAGAGCAAAGAACTTCAATATACCTATAGATGCCTAGAGGGACATCTTGTCAAGCTCTATATATGTTTACAAGTGAGGCCTAGAGATTGGCTAAAAGCTGGAGGAAAAGGGAGAGAAGAGTCGCATAGGCACATTCACAAGGTCAGAGTCATACAGGCTGCGTGATAGAAGGTAGCAACAGTTATGAGATTGGAAGGATTTCGACCACAAGTCGTGACGTGAGAAAGAGGCCTAAAGGGGGGAATGCCCTGGCCTTTGGAGTTATTTGTCGATCAGTTGCCTAGATGGCAAGGAAAGTACTAAAGTATTCGAAAGACATAAGTTATGAAAATGATAATTGCATTAGTCAACATTCGAGGACGAATGTTTCGAAGGAGGGAATAATGTTACACCCCATGTTTTCGTACATGGAAGTACGCCATAAGTAAATTGATATAAGCTCAAAAATGAGATGTTACATCCCGCATTATCGTGCGTTAAAGTTTCCTCGTAAGTTAAGCAACATAAGTTTGGGAATGAGAAGTATTATGTTATACAAGTGATAAGCAAATTTGTGAAGGTGAAAGGGTAAGAAAATAGAAGAAGATGGTTTCGTCGAAGTTTGGCAATTTGAGATAAAATACGGTCCAAGCTATAATACCCGGTATTTATGAATTAGTATCATAAAAGGTACCGCATGACCATGATAGTGAGGTGTATAAGGTGTGCTAAAAATGAGCAGTATTTTATGTAATTTGAGATAATTCTTAATTATCTGAATAATTAATTAACTATTGGATTAGTGGAAAATAACCAAGTTAATTAAGAAATTGGTAATTAATAATGATTTTGGATAATTCTTAAACATTAGGTGGTAGCCATTAAGAGCCCAAAGGATGACTATTCATTTATGTGCTATGTGGCATGTCTAGCAGAATTGGTGGCCTACAAGGATTATTATGCATAAAGTAAGAGGAAATTACATAAGTTTGCCAAAAAGCTTACGGGTGAAGCTTTAAAGTTCCAAGAATCTCTAAGACATTAATTATTATCACATCTCTCTAACTTCAAACTCATTGTGATTCTTGACGACAATGTCGTACATGTGCATGGACTTAAACTTGTTGAAATCTTTTGGGAGAGAGATGAGATGAACAGTAGATCTTTTGTGGTACTGAAGAAGGTCAAGATCATCATAATACCTTTCCCAACAAAGAGAATAATGTTTGCTTTCAAGTACTGCATAGGATGTGATGACTTTATTACCTGGAACATGAACTAGCACTTTTCGATGACCACTTGAGCCTTGACAATCTTTAAGTCTAATTCTCAAGAAACATGAATTAAAACTAAAGAAAGTGGCGGATTTTGGGCAAAACTTTCATACAAAGTTACACTGCGTAATAGCAACGAGATTTGCAATTCTAAGAGAGCACGGTGCAATCTTTCCCAAGAACATCATACAGATTTTTCCCTACTTCGATCCGCCGTTACGTGTTGTCGCAATCAATGGGTGTTAAAGAGATTTTTAAGAGAATCGATTCAGGTATATTAAGGCTATCCCTTCTTTCCTTCTCGCATAATCTATACGATACAAACGAAACGAGCAAATGCACAACTTCCATAAATGATTCTATTCATAGAATTATTAAAGGTACCGATGTTCTTGATTTCCCATATGTCTTATAATTCTATTGTTTGTTCATGTGTCTAAAAAAATACGTAAGTTGATAAAGTTTACTTCAGAATATTAATCAGAGACATAATGGTCCGAAAGATTTTATTAACGTACATCTCATACATTGCTTTCATTTATACATGTACATTGACCCATGACCAGACATCACTATACATTGATCAGCTGGTATACATTGATGATTTTGCCCATAGTGGCCGAGATGATATGATGGGATGCCCTCAGAGACATGATGATGTTATGAACACATGTACCTATGCACGATATGACATTCATCAGCATATGCATGACACTATATGTATTTCATGATTTACAGAGTTATCCAGACTTACAGGTTGAGTCATTTACTTTATATTTCTTCTATGTCTTTTATGTACTTATTTATGTGCCTTACATACTCGGTATATTATTCGTACTGACGCCCCTTTTTCCTGCGGACGCTGTGTTTCATGCCCGCCGGTCCTGATAGACAGGTCGAGAGTCCTCCAAGTAGGCTATTAGCTCAGCGGAAGATGTTGGTGCGCTCCATTTGCTCCGGATTTCTTCTTTGGTCAGTATGATTTAGACGCGTATTGTTTGGTATGGCGGGGCCCTGTTCCGACCTTTATGTTAAGTGTGTACTCTTAGAGGCTTGTAGACAGATGTCATGTATACGAATGCTTGTATGGCCTTGTTGGCCTATGTTTTGAGTTTACAAATGATCATGTTGGCCATATAGAACCGTATATCACATGTATAAGTTTTTATATCAGGTTGTGTCGTCCTATATTGAGTATTCCCCTGTGTTTATTCTGGTTACCCCATGATGGCCCGTTTGGCCCATTTGCCAATGAAAGTACAATAAGAAAGATATGTTATGTTGGTACTCGGTTAAGTAAGGTACCGGGTGCTCGTTGCAGCCCATAGGTTTTGGTCGTGACAATATTGTTGTTGAATTATTTGATTTAGTTGCAATTTCATACTCAATCATGTTCATTTATATCATATCATATCTCGGTGTTTGTTGCTATTCATATCATCATTTTGGGCTAGTTTAATGGCATTGTGATCCCGAGAGACTAGAGAGATTGATGACTAAGTGAGGCCGAGGGCCTTAGTGTGAGTGATATTACATGATCGGGTTGCACACCGCAGCATGTTATATTGATTTATGCTTGAAGTTGGCTTATTATGGCTTTTGGGATGAAGGGGCCCCTTCGGAGTCCGCACACACACCTAGTGAGCGCGGTTGATTTATATTGAGGGATGGATCTTCCCCGGATATGGATCTTGTTCGAAGAATTTATATTTGGGGATGAATCTTCCCCGGGCTGCATTGTCCTTACACAGTACTGAGTGACTGATTGTCAGTTGCTATGTATATATTCGGGATGGATCTTCTTTGGGCTGGATTGGCCATATACAGTACTGAATGACTGAGCGTGTTGAGTGATTGAGCATGACTGGGAGATGTGTTTCTATGGTTTGAATGTGATGAGAAGAGTTTCCTTGAGATGTAGAAAGGACCATTGGGTGTCTGATTTTTGTCTTGATTTGATGTATTGGCTAGAGCTATGGGTGTGTTGAGCGAAGATGGTGTCAGTTTGAGGCTAAGCAGGTGGGTTATAACCTGCGAGGTAATCTACGAATGTGTGATTTTTATGAAGTTGTGTGGAGGATTTCCTATCTACTAGTGGGTTATATTTGTGTGATTTGAGTTTGGATCGGTTGTAATAGATGACCTCACCGTCACAAGGATTAATGCGAGGGTTGTAGATGATTTGAGGTATTAGATAGTTTGTATACATGAACTTATGAAGGACTCAATTGAATCTCACTATGGTATTATGGCAGTAATAGAGTATGGGCATTTTGAGTTACCAAGTGTTTTGTCCTATGGCTTTGAGCCAAGTGGGGGAGTCTGCTATCGACGAGTTGATTGCACGGTAATGTGTTGTATTGATTTCGGCTTGAGGTACACTTGTGAATTAGTTATGACTTGCAGAGGTTGAGATCAAGGATGACCCAGTAAGGGAATTTCTAGATACGGGTTGTATTACACTCTATGGGTATATGGAAATCATGGAATGACTGAGTGGTTATTCATGAAAGACGTAGTGTGCATGGAGTAGGAATTTACTCGGTTACTTAGAGATTTGGACTACTTTTGGATGTTATTGTGCTAATGGGGCATAGGTCGTTCGACCGTTTGGGCGGTGCAATTGATATTTGAGCAGAGTGGATGACTTTCGTGAGGTTCTAATTGTTTCAAGATTTATATGTAGCAATTGAGAATTTTTCGGATTTGTATATGGCTAGAATTTAAGACTTAAGTTGGATGTTGTCAATACATGTGGCATTTATATATCATTGTGGATTATACACTTCAGTATCAAGGAGGTGAAGGAAAATTATTTTAGGTTCACATAAGGTCTCTTCAGAGTGGGTGTATCGGTTGTGGTGCTTTGGGGTTCTTAAGAGAGAATTCAGCGGCTTATGGGCTTTAAGGCTGTGTGGTTTTATTCTAGGATCTCGTAGGGTGAGTTTTGGTTTAGGATCATGGTGTTGTGGCAAGGAGAAGTGTCATCTTGATGGTAATTCTGATGGAACTCGGAGATATAAGACAGTTTAGTAGTAGGATGGATCAGCACGACAATGGGTATGATCGGTTCTTTGGGTACTTATGATGTGGTGAGTCTCTACAAGTGTTTCATGGCAATGCTCTTGGGTTTTAGTGACCCGCGTGGCTTGGTGGAGTTAGAGTGATTCAGTTCTGATGGGTTGCTTTTGTGCAAATTGATTTCCAATGAGTTCTTGATGATTTCTACCATAGTTCGAGGTGGATATTCCTTACTGGCGTGAGGAACATGTTGCGTATTGTGCTTTTCTCTTGGATGAGATCAAATAAAAGGTTCCTGGCTAATTAAGAATGTAGTTTTCTTTTGACTCAGAGTTGCTTATGATATTCTCATGCTTTTCTTCTAATGACATGATAGATGTGACATGTTGTGTGGGATTGAGATTTGCATGTGAAAGGCCACGGTTCAGTTTTGAAGAAAAGGTCATGAATTCTAAGACAACATGGACGATTTCAGATTTACTAGATGAATGTTATTACTACTTGGTATTTCTTGAGAAGCATGCGCATTTCAGAGGGTGCACTGTGTTTTGACTTGCGGAGTCTTCATCGGTATTCTGGTACTCGCCTGGTTGGTCGACTATTAATATTCAGATTTTGCTAGGTGGCACAGAAGAATTATAGAGGTATTCCTCATGGGATGATCGTATATGATAGATGTGTTAGACATTCAGGCAGTGGAGTTGGGATCATATATGGTAATTCGTGTGTTCTATGGATTTGGAGACCGGGAACTTTTAGAAGCAGGTTGTTTCGCCGTTGTGGATTGTGAATATGTGGCCAAAGCTAGTAGATGATAGTATGTGTTATGATTTAGTCATTCTGGACTTTCGGATGGTTAATTATCTATTGTGGATGGCCAGAGTTGATTTTGGGTCCATTGGTCGGCCCAATAAAGAAAGGTTCTTCACCGGGTTAGATTGGTTGACTCCGTACTACTATTATTGAGGGATGTGCCATTCGGTTAGAGTTGAGCTTAGTCTTGTTTCGAGATGTTCTATGATTTACCCTTCTATGCTACGAGGGGTTGGGATCCGTAGCTTATAAGTACACATGGTGCGGTTCTATTTGGGTCATATGGCAGAATTTGAGCAAGATGGGTATTTGGGTGTTGCATGATTTATTGCGCATTGGTTATGTTCTTTTTGGGTATGTTCGGCATTGTGTCATTTGCTTATTCGTGGTCATGGTCATGCACCCTAGGTACCTGAGGTTGAGTTGCGCGTGGTTATTAATTTTGAGAAGGGTGGCTTGAGGTACTTCATATGGACGTTGTTATTTTGGCGTTGCATGATTTATTGCGCATTGGTTATGTTCTTTTTGGGTATGTTTGGCATTGGTTCATTTGCTTCCCCGTGGTCATGGTCATGCACCTTGGGTACCTGAGGTCGAGTTACGCGTGGTTATTAATTTTGAGAAGGGTGGCTTGAGGTACTTCATATGAACCGGTGTTTGGATAGGGTCACGCATTGCATCGGAGTTATGTTGAGCTATGATCCTTTGTGTTAGATTCGTGTGTTATGATTCTATGGTGCTGATGGGATTTAGCATTTCGTTGTGGCGGTACTTGTTGAGCTTGTGTGGCGGTTCTCTCGCTTGAGTCATTTTCCATATGTGAGTATATTTGAATTGTTGCGTATTGGTACATGGATTGCACAATTGTGGCTCTGGGCAGTATTGTTGTGGCATGTCAGTAGAGTAGTTGTATTTGATAAAATGAGGTCGTAAGAGCTAGGATGGGTGCTATCGTATTCGATTGCGGTATATTTGGAAGGATTATATCAGAAGTCGGTTTAGAAATTGCTATAATTCTTGTTGAAGGAGAGGGAGCTCCATGACTTGTTGATCTGTTGAGTGGTTATGAATTCTGTGTGTTTCTTTCATAATCGGTAGTGTACGAAGGTTTTAGAACGAGGTTTTGATTGATATGAGGTTTATTACCAGCATTGAGTTGTTTTGAGCAGCTACTATTATCGGAAATTTTGCTATATTTGAGTTATATGGTATATCATGTGACTACATCTTAGGTTATGGTTATGGCTTGATACATCTTGTTCAGACTTATATAGCGGGTAGGTACAAGATTCAGATCTTATAAGAAATTACGGATGTGGGAAAATTGGATTTTAAGGTTTATGGTTTAAGGTTGATTTAAGGATCTTCAATTAGGTTGTGTCATCAGGCTTATATAGATTAGGGTGACGTCGGATCACCCCCAGGTATAAGCATGGTAAGGTTAAACGGCTGTTTAATGACTTTGGTATGCCTCTTGGCACGTTCAAGGACGAACGTATGCTTAAGTGGGGGAGGATGTAATGACCCGACCGGTTGTTTTGAGCATTTGCACTTCACTCAAAATTTTGAGGCATGAGAGCTCCATATGATGTATTATTACTTCTGTGAATCGTTGTTTTTGGTTTTCAGGTTATTCTAATCGACTTGGAAGAATGAATTTCTTTATTGAAGCTTTAAGTTGGAATAGTTGATCTAGTTTGACGTTTTAGCATTTGAGCTTGAAAATGGAGTTTCATGTTTCCGTTAGGTCCAGATGGTGATTTTGGACTCGGGCGTATGCCTGGATTTGCATTCAGATATTTCCAGAATATTTTGGCACAAATTGGTGAAAATTAGAAATTTGAAGGCTTGGAAAGTTCATAAGTTTGACCAAAATTTAGCTTTGTGGATATCGGATTCAGATTGTGGTTCGAGAATTGGAATAGCTGTGTTATGTCATTTGGGACTTGTGTGCAAAATTTGGGTTCATTCCGGGTTGATTGGTTCGGCACAGTTTTGGAAGTTGAAAAGTTCAAAGTTCTTTAAGTTCAAATTAAGGTTCGATTCATCGTCTCGATGTTGTAATGTATGATATGAGGCCCCGAGTAGGTCCGTATTAGGTCATGGGACTTGTTGGCATATTCGTACGTGGTCCCGAAGGGCTCGGGTAAGTTTTGGACGAGGTTCGGATTTGAGTGGATCATTTTGGCTAAGGCTGGTTTAGTAGAGGTTCTGGTGTGACCGCACTTGTGGAGTCAAGGCCGTAGGTACGTAGCCGCAAAAGCGGCAGTGTCAACGCAGGAGCGAGAAGACCCTGGGTGAGGGAGATCGCATAAGCGGAGAAGTTAGCGCATGTGCAGATGTACAGGTGCGAGAAATTGGGAGCGTAGGTGTGAATGTCGTCGCAGAAGCGGAGTTTTTTTACCGCAGGTGCGAGGGGTTCTAGGCAAGGCTATTTTCGCAGAAGCGATGTTTCACCAGAGAAGCAAAGGTCGCAGGTGCGACCTATTGTCTGCAAATGCGGAAAACGTTTGGCAGAATGCTTTTAGTTTGAGGGTTGTCCGTTTTTATCACATATTGAGATATGGACTTTGAAAGGGAGCCTTGGCGTAACTAGTAAAGTTGTTGCCATGTGACCAGGAGGTCACGGGTTCGAGCCGTGGAAACAGCCTCTTGCAGAAATGCAGGGTAAGGCTGCGTACGATAGACCCTTGTGGTCCGACCCTTCCCGGGACCCCGCACATAGCGGGAGGGTAGTGCACCGGGCTACCTTTCATTGAGCTATGGACTTCGGAATGGAGCGATTTTGGAGGCAAATTTCTCCACAAAAATTATGGTAAGTTTTATATACTTGGTTATTATTATATTTCGTGAATCTATCTTCATTTTTAGCGATTGCTTGATGAATTTATTGAGGAAATTGGGGGTTTTTGTCTAACTTCATAAATCAAAATTTTGAGGTTTGAACATCAATTTGGAGTCCGATTTGAGTGAAATTAGTATGGCTGGACTCGTAATTTAATGGTTTGTAGGATTTTGCGAGTTTTTCGGGTTTCGAGGCACAGATCCGGGTTGGACTTTTTGGCCGGATTTTGATTCAAGATTTGACCTTTGTCGATTGGGATTGATTCCTTTGGCATTGTTTGATGTTTGATGGAATTTTTGGAGCATTGCTTGTATTGCTCGGTATTGGAATTGGCTCCTTCCTGGTAAGTAACACTTCTAAACTTGGTGCTTTGTAACGACCTGACCGGTTGTTTTGAGCTCTAGCGCGTCGTTCGGCGGTTTGAGGCCATGAGCAGCTTCACTTCAAGTATTATGACCTGTACGCATGGTCGGAATTGAATTTCGGGAAGTTCGGAGTTGATTTGGAAAGAACATTCTCATTTCGGAAGCATTAAGTTGGAAGAATTGACTAAGGTTGGATTTTTGAGGAAACGACCTTGGAATCGGGATTTGAAGGTTCCAGCAGGTTCGTATGATAATAAGTGTATGAGTCATATTATAAGTGATATGGGGTCTAAGGAGAGCCCTAAGTCTAATTCAAGTTGGAAATTACATGATAGACCAAAATTCCAAATGAGTACACACAAAACCTAATTTTGGACGAGTGTTATATGGTGGACAACCTATCTAATGAATATCTTCGAGTGTAGTTTCTAACGCTTCAAATCGTTCGTCATTTGGATATTTCTACAAGGAGTTATGGACGTTTTAGTAAAAGGTCTCCAGCAGGGGAAAACTTGTAATACGATGACAACCTGCACAGCGCAAGGTACAACTCGCGGATGCATCTGTTCCTATGTAAGGCAGTCACGGGCAGCAACCATTTTTGGGGGTTTTCTTGAGCTAGGGATATGTTCTTTCATGGTGGATTTGACCTTGGGGACTACATAAGAATACAAGGTGAGTTTTTTGGATATTTTAAGTTAATAACATCCTATTAACACTAGTATTAACATCACTCAATCTTTGAAATCCCTAGAAATCATCCAAGTTGTTCAAGAACACCAACTTTCCGAAAGATTGGATTTTTAAGGAAAAGCTTCAAGAAGGTAATACTAATGCATCAAGCTCATTTCATATGAGTCGGTGAGAGTAATTCTAATATTTGTTTCAAGTTGTTATGGTCGGATAATTGATTTTCATAAACCATAGTTCATGGCATGAATAGTGTTCTTGAGAAAATGAGGGAAAGATAAATAGTGTTCTTAGAAATGAAATTAAAGGTTGCAATGAACCTATGGAATCATTTTCTAGCTTAGTTGGAAGTATTCAACTAAGTAATCACCAAATTGAATGTTTTGAAAATTTTTGTTAAGGAAGACGATGAATAGTAATTTGGCGGTGTTGGAGAATTAATGTAGTATCATTGATGACTTCAAATGGGTATTAAATGATAAGAATGGAGTTGAATGTGCTAGTAAGGAAACCTATTAGACGATTTGAGGTGGAAGCTTGGAGCCAACTTGTATCCATAAAATGATATTGATAAATATTTTTGAGTCATGTTTTGACTGTAATTGGGATTGTAATTGTAGATATCAATTTGATGGTGGAGTATGAGCATTTTAATCAATGTTACGATGTCAGAGGAGGATTAAAAGCTTGTGAATGTTAATAAAGCGAAAGCGATTTTTGGAGCGTTGGGCATCGGTCGAGTTGTTGGAAAGGCTTGGGAGCCGCTAAGGAACTTCGAAGCGAGGTAATTCTCTTTTCTAACCTTGTAAGAGGGAATTAACCCCATAGGTGAACTAAATTAATATGTGCCTCTATTTGCGGGGGCTACGTACGCACGAGGTGACGAGAGTCTGTACGTAGCTACTAGTTATGCCTATGTCCGGGTAGTTTTAGGTTTACACCATGCCTTGTTGATATTGTTGTTGATTTATGTTTATTATTTTCTTTGAGAAGAAGCGAGATTGAGTTTGCTTACTAAATGTCTTGGAAAGAGTTGAAATTGAGGAATTTGAGATCTTAATAGTTTTCATTTGAACCGTATTTTTCAAAAGAATTGAAGGAATATTATAATAGCTAAAGAAATCTATGTGTAACCGCGTTGCATGTATGTTCCGCGGGCGGGGTATTTTCCTTAAAAAGCTACAAGCTGAATTTCCCTTGTTTTGAAAAGGATCAAGAAAGAGATATGATTTTAATGCTAAATTTATATTTGACCGCGTCGCAAGTATGATTCGCGAGCGGGTTGATTCCTTAAGTTTATATTTTACCGCGTCGCACGTATGATTCGTGAGCGGGGTATTTTCTTCTACTACTCTTTTGGGATCGGGCCGTTCGCCTCGGCAGGATTTATGTACCACACTCTCATGGGAATGGGCCATTCTCCTCAGCAGGTTAATAGATGCAACTATGGTTCGCGTCGTTCGACCCACTGCAGTGCACGGTTTACTTTTATGTTGGATAGGGCCGTACGCCTCGGCATTTTCTATATATATTATCCTCATGGAATCGTGCGTAATATTTTGCAAGAAGCCAGTGTATCCGAGGATTTTCCCTGATTTGAATTATGACAACCTCTTTGGTGAAATCCACTATCTCTATATATATATTAGCTCCGGTTATAGAGGAAACTTGCTGATTGAGAGCTTGAGTAAAATTGTAAAGAGAGGAATTATACCACGTATTTTATACATATTTATTTCATATATTTACTCAGTTTCATATTTATTAACTTCTTTACTGTACTTGATATTGTTGGACCAATAATAAGTGTCGAAGTCGACCCCTCGTCACCACTTCTTCGAGGATAGACTGGATATTTACTGGGTACGCGTTATTTTCGTACTCATACTACACTTGCAGTACATGTTTTCGTACAAGCATAGATACATTTAGTGGCCATGTGGACGCAGCGATGTGGTTGACACGGGGACATAGACGAGCTGCATCTTATGTGCGATCCGCAGCTAGCACACTCTCCTTCAGAGAATTTATATTTCCCTTTCTGTCCAAATTGTATTCCGGACAGTTATTGTATTTTATTTTATTCCTTAGTAAACGCTCATGCACTTGTGACACCGGATTTTGGGAAGATTATGGGTTATTCAGTATTGAAATTGTTAATACCATTATTATTTATTCTGTGAAGTCCATCTTTTACTATTAAATTGAAGAAAAATCATGATTTCAAATATACTAAAACAAGAACTAAATTGATTATTTAGTGTTGTCTTGCCTGATAGTAGTGTCTGGCGCCATCACGGCCTTTAATGGAATTTGGATCGTGATAACATGGTATCAAAGCACTAGGTTCACTTAGGTCTCACGAGTCATGAGCAAGTCTAGTAGGGTAGTGCGGATTGGTACAGAGACGTCTGTATTTATTTTCGAGAGGCTACAAGGCTATTAGGAGTACTTCCCTTCTTGGTTCCTATTCGTGCGGTTTGATTCCTTTGAGGCTTATGCCTTTGTTTCCTTCCTACTCAATCCTATGCGACGTGAAGCGCTTATTATAAATCGGGAATTGAGAAAATGTAAGGGTACTACAGATGTGGTGCGAGATGATCCTCCCTGCGTATTTGATCGGGCTATTGTCGCCTTGCGGATGGTCGTTCTATCGTTTCAGCTCACTATCAGTATTACCTAAGGTTTTGAGATTTGGCATTAATTGTTATGACGATTCAGTGTGTTGCTATCACACAATATTAGTGTAATGATAGAGTGTTTGTCTATTGCATTGAAGCAGTGAATGACTTGGAAGGATGTTTACTCAATGAAAGATTTAGAGATTCAAAACTTCATTTCCCGGTGGAGGAGAGGCAATTGGGCTATAAATGTTCAAGTTTGGTTTGATGGAGTAACGAGACTTGGTATTTTCGAGTGTGGTAGAATTTTCATCTGTGATGTGGTTTCATTGTCCCTGTCGAATACGTAAGTTCGCCGGTGTTATGGTTTTCTTAAATTCGCCTTTGGGGCAGAATATCACATGGGTTCTTCGGTAGGATGACTACACACCTTGAGGAGAGCTTAGAGTGATTTGGGATTTATGGTGGACGGTGACTGGGTCTACGGACTTAATTTGAAATATTGTCTATTATACGGCGTGAGATTTTATACAACAGAAAGGAGTTTCTTGATATGAAGAAGGATGAAACATGACTTTGGATTTGAAGGTACTGACGCACCTTTTGATAGATGTCAAATGAGGAGTGAACGGACTTGTTCAGCTGGTGAATGAGCAGAGGCTCAGGATGGGTTACTGATTTTGTAGTAATTATGCTCGGTGCAGCACCGTTGGAAGGTTTCGAGGAATTTGGCAGGTCGATAGCGTGGGGTCACGTCAGAGAGGAAGGATGAACCTTGGTGGGTTTCATAGTTATGCAGTGGTGGCTTCGAGCTAAGTGGGAGAGGCCCACCGCCTACGATTGGATTGCATGGTCATCTATTTGTGAGGTTCCTAGTTATCGGTGTATTGATGGTGTCACTCCCCAAACCTGGGGAGGCATGGCTGGAACCCGGTGCCGCACTGGCCCGAGCGAACCACACTGTAACTCCTTTTTTTTTCTTTGTAACTATCATGGGCCAACATGGCCACAACTCGTAATGTATAATTATAAGTGGCCAACATTGTATCAATAAACTATTTTTGTTAAAATATGGATACATATTGGTCGTCAAGACCTCTGACATACTGTATAAAATGAACCTTTGTTTACAAATCCTCTAAGATTATTTGACATCAAATGGGACAGGATACCGGCCTACCCACAAGTCTGTAGCAAAACTCTGGCATGATAACTCATAGACTCGGCTGCACTCCGAATGAGATGGAGTCTTACCGATCCTTCGCTGAATGCCAATCTTGTCTACTATGAGGGCTCGTCAAACTGATTATCTATACCTGCAGGCATGAATGCAGCGTCCCCAACAAAAGGACATCTGTACAAATAATGTACGGAGTATGTAAGGCAGAACTGCAACATAATAGTAAGTCAACATTAATTAAGGACATGGAATAAATATGGAGTCAAGGGCTCAACGTGTAAGTCTGGATAGCTCTGTAAATCATGAAATATTTATAGTATCATGCATAGGCGTATGAATGTCATGTAATGCATAAGTCTGTACGTACATAACATCATATAGCCTCCGAGGGTATCCCATCATATCATCTCAACCACTGTGGGAAAAATCATCATCGTATACCAGCTGATTAGGTGGTGGTGCGTATATAACGCCATAACCTTTCCCATAACCCATATACATATACATATATATAGGCGTATATAACGCCATAACATCATCACGCCTCTGAGGGCATCCCATCATATCATCTCGGCCACTGTGGGCAAATCATCAGCGTATACCAGCTGATCAAGTGGTGGTGCGTATATAACGCTGTAACCTTTTCCCATATCCCACATACATATATTTACATATATACGCATATATAACGCCATCTGGTCATGGGTCAATGCACATGTATAAATGGGTGCAATGTATGAAAAATACGTAAAAAAATCTCAATAATCCTTCCGGATAAACTTTTTCAACTGCCTATTATTCTAAGACCCATGAACAGAAGGTGATAATAATTCTCATGGGGAATCAAGAATATAGACACCCCTAGTATTTCTATGAATAGAGTAATTTATGAAAACTGTAACGACCCGACCGGTCGTTTCGAGCTTTTGGACTTTGATCGCCAGTTCTCGGTCATGACTTACCCCGTGTTATGTATTATGACTAATGTAGATCGTTGGTTTTGGTTTTCAGGAAAATTTGGAATGAATTTGAAAGAACAGTGTCAATTGAAAGCTTGGAATTTAAAAGGTTTGACCAAGAGTTGACTTATTTGTATACGAGCTCGGATCGGACTTTTTATGATTTGGTCAGCTTTGTTGGGTGATTTATGACTTAGGAGTGTGATCGGAATTGGTTTTGGATGTCCGGTGTAGAATTAGGCTTGAACTGGCGAAGTTAGTATTTTGGCGATTTCCGGTTGACAGGTGAGATTTTGATCCGGGAGTCAGAATGGAATTTCGAGAGTTGTTGTAGCTTCGTTATGTGATTTGTGATGTGTGTGCAAAATTTCAGGTCATTCGGACGTCGTTTGGTTGGGTTTTTGATGAAACGCGTGTTTCGGAAGTTTTTGGAAAACTTAGGCTTGAATTCGATGTGAATTGATGGTTTTGGTATTGCTTGAGGTGTTTTGGTGATTGGAACAAGTTTGAATGAGGTTTTAGGATGTGTTAGTGCTTTTGGTTGAGGTTCCGGGGGCCTCGGTTGAGTTTCGGGTGGTCAAACGGACCACTTTTGTGTTTGAGAGATTGCAGATTTTCAGTTCTGGTGTTGCAGGTATTTTGGCCTTCGCGTTCGCAAAGGGGAGCTCGCGTTCGCAAAGGGCTGAGTTCTATGAGCTACGCGTTCGCGAAGGGTTGTGAGAGGCAGCATCGCATTCGCGAGTGCTTATACGCGATCGCGTAGGAGAGATTGGGTCTGATGGTCAGTTAGTCATCGCGTTCGCGATGGAAGTGGCGCGTTCGCAAAGGTCAAGGCTGTGGAAGCATCGCATTCGTGATGGGCGTGTCACATTCACGTAAGGTAAAAGTTGGTCAATGTAATTTTGTGCTATGCGTTCGCGAGAGTTGGACCGCGTTCGCGATGAAGATAATCCTGAAGCTGGGCAGAATGTTTTAAAGTCACCTTGTTCGCGATTTTGGGTCTGTTTTCACCTATGGCTGCTCGTTTTTGGAGATTTTTGGAGGAGATGAAAGAGGGGTTCAAGAGGAATCGACTTGAGGTAAGAATCTTCGTCTTAAAACTTGATTATATTGTGAAATCCACCTAGAAATTCATGGAACTTAAGTAAAAATGGAAGAAACTAGGGCTTGGGATTTTGAAATTTGATTTGGGGATTTGAAAGAGCAATTGGGGTCGGATTTGAGAACCTTTGGTATGTATAAACTCGTGAGGAGATAAGGAACGTATTGATGTGAAAATTTCTGAGTTTCGAGAAGTGGGCCCGGAGCTCGGGTTTTTCCAATTTCGAGATTTTTAATATTTTTCGATTGTTTTCGATTTGGTATTGTTCCATTGGCATATTGTGACGTATTCGTTCTAGTTTGGATAGATTCGACGCGCGTGGAGGCCGATTTGACGGGCAAAGGCATCGCGAGCTAGAGATTTCGCAGGTTCGAGGTGAGTAATGATTGTAAATGATATCCTGAGGGATTGAAACCCCGGATTGCACACAGTAGTGCTACATTGAGGTGACTTGCACGCCGGATAGCGAGCGTGGGGTAGAGCACCGTTGAGGGATTGTGACTTGGTTCGTCCCAATTGATGATTTTACCGCGTATTTGACTGAAACCTATTTGAATATTATCATGATTTGGGCTGATTGCAATATTTGGGCTTCGTGCCTATTATTTGAACCCTTCGGGGATTTTTGTCACTGTTTTGACGCATTATTTGAACTCAGTCCTGTTGATATCTATTGTTTTACAAACTCAGCCACTTTTATTCAGATTTGAAGCATAAATGATATTTCTAAATGATGTTTTGGGCTGAGAACTACTGTTTTATCAATGCCCGAGGGGCTTGTGATGATTTTCGGATTGAGTGAGGCCGAGGGCCATATGTGAGGATATGCTGAGTCATTTGACGTCGAGGGCCTGAGATACTTTATATGCCACGAGGTGGCTTGAGTGACGTGAGGAGGCTTTCAGGCCTTGTGAGTGATGTGAGGAGGCTTCCAGGCCTTGTGAGTGATGTGAGGAGGCTTTCAGGCCTTATGAGTTATGTGAGAAGGCTTTTAGGCCTTATGTTGATATAGCGCTTGGGCCGTAAGGGGCCCCTCCGGAGTCTGCACACCCACATTGAGTGCGGGTACCCATTATGCTGAGTGATTGATATTGAGCCCGAGGGGCTGATACAAGTGTTTCTGAGAGTGAGCCCGAGGGGCAGATATGAGTGACTGTGAGGTAGCCCGAGGGGCTGGTACTACTTTGAGATATTGCCCGAGGGGCGAGCTTTTATGTGCTAATCTTGCATACTTACTTGTCTTTACTTGTTATACTGTGGTATTTGTGCCCGAGGGGCGGATTTCTGTGCATGTCGGCACTAATTTTTTTGAAATTATTTCGCAACTATTGAAAAGACTATTTTCAAAGGAGGTTTAAACTAAGCCAAGATGTTTCTAAAGATTTCACAGCTTCACTGTTTTCTCAAAGGATTGTACCCTACTTCTATACAGCATGTTGGTTGCTATACGTGATTTCTTACTGCTCAGTTGTTATTTACCTTTATTACTCACTGAGTTGGAGTACTCACTTTACTCCCTGCACCTCGTGTGCAGATGCCAGGTATTTATTCACCTGATAGCGGGTTTTGGCTGATCGGAGGCAGTGTTGTCTGAGTTAACGAGGTGGCTGCCAGCGTTCGCGGCACTGTACTTCATCCTTTGTTTATCATTCCTATTTTGTTTATTTCAGGCCTTATAGTTATATTCATACTCAAATAGATGCTTGTGACTTGTGACACCCCGGTTTGGGCTATGTCGAGATGGTTCTACTATTATTATCTAAGTTTCTGCAAATTATTATTATTAAATCAGGCTTCATAATTGCTTAACGGTGATTAACTGCTTAAAAGAGGTTTTGTGTATTGGTCTGGCTGGCCTTGTCTTCACGAGAGGCGCCATCACGACCGGGTTCGGGAATTGGGTCGTGACAAGTTGGTATCAGAGCCTAGGTTACTAGGTCTCACGAGTCATGAGCAGGTTTAGTAGAGTCTTGCGGATCGGTACGGAGACGTCTGTATTTATCCTCGAGAGGCTGCAGAACCTTTTGGAAATTTTCACCTTCTTGTAATCTTATCGTGCGTCCTTGATTCAGATTGAAAAGTAACTCTTGAAATTCCTTCCACGCGTTCGTAAGCGCGCATGAGCGCTCAGTATCAAATGTGCCTTGATGGCTTGTGATTCCCCGATCATGGGGCGAGATATGATCTCTGTGAGTTTGATGTTGGGCCAGTCTGGAGGACTTGAGGCCGGATCTTTGCCTATGGCTTGAGCACCGATGTGCTGATTGTGTGAATAAGTGTTTTGAACTTATATGTTCGGTATTGTCCTTATTAGTGGAAGTGACGGCTGGGTAGCTATGTAAAGAGTGTATTAGTACTGCGAGATGTATCTATGTGACTTGGAAGTGACGAGGAAAGTCTGTTGGATGATAGATGAACTATTAAGTGTATGATTTCCATTGTGATTGGATGTGTAGCTCCGAGTTATGGGCGCGTGAAGAATCTTTCGTGTCTCCTAGTTGGGAGTGAAGTAAATTTCATGTTGCGGTATGAGTTCAGACTCGGGGAGACTAAGTGGCTGTGTAATGTGTATGACGGTGGGAAGTATACGGAAATGTTATATTGAGGCGAAGCAGGTGGGCTATCTCATGCGGAGTGTTCTGAAGTGGTGTGATCCTTTTGTGTATGTTTGAAGATCTCATGTGTAAGTGAAAATTATGTGTTGAAATTAGGAATTTCGGGTCGCTTAAGAGAGTGGGCTTAACTGTTGCGGGAATGAATGCGAGAATTGCAGAAGAGTTACAGTACGGGATGATCTGTGTTTTCACAACTTATAAATGATTTGAGTTTAATCTCACTATGTTATTGTGGCATCAATAGAGTAAAAGTGTTATGAGTTATTGAGGGTATTTTGATCTATGGCTTCGAGCCAAGTGGGGGGGTCTGCTGTGGGTAGTTGATTGCACGGTTAGGTGCTATGCTGGTTCCAGTTTGAGGCGTGCGGGTAAATCAGTTATGGCTTGTGGGAATTGAGACCGAGGATGTTGACGAAGGTTATATTATGCTTCATAGGGTAAGAAAATCACGGAATGTGTTAAGTTGTTGTTGGTAGAGAATGCTCATTGCATAGAGCAGTAAGTTGCTTGGGTGTATTAGGATAAGGATTTCATTTTGCGGTATCGGAGTGCCAATGAGGCACAGGTGGTTCTGTTAGTTAGGTCAGGTAATTTGCAGTATGAATAAGAGTGAATGACTTTTGAGAATGGTTCTAATATGTTCAAGATTTTGCAGGAAACAATCGAGTATTTTAAAGTTGCATGCGTGGTTAGAAATTGTGTTTTCATTGGAAGAGGTTCAAATTTGTGGTATTTCTATGTTAATTATGGGGTTCTATGTATCAGTATCGGGAAAGTAAAGATAACGGATTCGGATCCGCAGGAGGTTCTTCAGATTAAAGTATTCGGGACCGTGATGTTTCTGGTAATATTTGAGAGAGTATTCAGCGGCTTATGGGTCCTAGACAATGTGGTCTTGTGCTTGGGTCTCGTGTAGTGAGCCTGGGATTGAGAGATTGTGGTACTACAGCAAGAGGGAGCATCAAGTTGAAAATGAATCAGAAGGAAATTCAGATAGATGGAATGGTTTGATAGTAGACCGAATCGGTATGCTAAGGATATGATCAATTCTTTGTATGTGTTCGAGGTAATGGGTTCTTACAGGTATTTTGCAACAATGCTCATAGGCTTTGATGGCTTGCTTAGCTTGGTCTAGTTAGAAGGATTCAGTCCTGGCAGTTTAATTTGTGCAAACGAAATTGGGAGAGTTCTTGTTGATTTGTACCGTGGCTGGAGCGGTGCATTTTCTACGAATATGAGAGGTATGGGATGTGTAATGACTTTTCTTCTAGATGGGATCAATGGATGTTCTTGACTAGTTTAGTACGTAGATGTCTGTGGCTCGGAAGGGAGATAAAAGTTTTATTGTCATCCTTGGATGGTATGGTATATGAGGTATGTTGTGGAGGATCGAGATTTACGTGTATAAGGTTTCAGTTCAGTTCCGAAAGGAAGTTCATAACACTCTTAGGCAACGGGTAGCCTCAGATGATTAAGGAAATGGTATTGTTATTTGGAAGTGATTTGACGAGAGTATAGGTTTCAGAAAAAGGGTGATATGATTAAGTTGATAGCACTTCGGTAGTATTGCGGCACCTTCTTTTGGATCGACTGGTGACATTCAGGTTTGTTTGGGGGCACAGGGAAATTTGAGAGTATCTAACATGGAATGATTGGGTATTAGAGGTGTGGCATATATTCGGACGGCAAAATTGGGATAGGATATGGTGATTCATGCACCGTATGGACGTGGAGACGGAAGTTCTTATATTCAGCTATGTTGTGATTGTAGATCGTGTGTATCAGCACTGTTTAGTGACTACCGAGATTTGGAGGCCTGAGTTGGATCGTTTCTTTTGGCTTTGGTATGTTAGGTTTTGGATATTGAGTATTGGGGTTTTTGACTGGTTGTTTCCGTGTTGTGTTATTCTGGACTATTGCGATAAGATGGCGCGGATGGCTATGTCGGGAAATGCCACGAATTGAGTGGCGATGTTCGCCGGATTATGTCCTATTGGGGATTTTTATATTTCGAAGATCTAGCGGACGGCTGGGAAGGATTGCCTTTCTTATTTGGGGTCTTGTGAGTGAGTGTTCTATCTTGAGTCGGCTTGGTTGGCTCCGAATGTCATTGTTGAGGGAGGTATTGATTCGACCGTTGTTGATCTTATCAGTGATCTGGGGAGATCTACGAGTTACCTTTCTGTGTTGCGAGATGCTAGGATTTGTTGGTTATAGGCACATATGGTGCGGTTCAATCGGGGTCTCTTAGTGGAATTCGAGCGGGAAGAGTAATTGAGCGATGCTTAGTGAACGGCATATCGATTGTGTCCTATCGGGTTGCGTGGCATATGTTATTTGTTTCACCGTGGGTGTAATGATTTGCTTTGGTTCCAGACATCAAATTGTGCGTGGCTGTCGATTTTTGAGCATAGTGACTTGAGGTGTCCCATATGGAGCAGTGTTTGGATAGGATCGTGCATTGTAGCGAAGCTACGTGGAAATATGACCTTTCGGGGTAGATTCAGGTGTTCTATTTCTATGATGTGAGACGGGGTCTCAGCTTTGTGTTGTGATGGTACCAATGAGCTTCAGATACAGCTCTTTCGTTTGGGGTCATTTTCATGATTTGAGGATATTCAGACCGTTTTCTATTGGTGCCGAATTATGTAAGTTGTGGCTTAGGCCTGTATTGATGTGTCATGTCACCAGAGAGGTGTGTTGGATTCGAGGTGATCATTGGGGTCATTAATGAATACGAACGGATTTGATTTCAGCTTGGTGGAAGGATAATATCGAGGTTCGGCTCGAAAATCTACTGTGGTATTAGCCAAAAGGGAAGTGACTTCATGAATGGTTGACCTGAGAGATGGTTACGATTTATTGCATGTTTTATTTATCATTAGCAATATATAGAAGTTTGGAATAAGACCTTAGGCTATAAGAGGCTTTCTACCGGTATTCGAGTGTTATGTGCAGCTGTTGTGAATAGAAGTTATCGTTTCGAGTGTTTGAGTTATGTGGTATATCATATAATTTCACCTGAGGTTACAGGTATGGGTTATTACAGCTGGTTCGGGCTTATTCTGAATATAGATGTGAGGTTCTGATCTTGTGTATGATTTTGGAAAGTGCAATGTGGTTCTATGATTTATGGGCTAGGCTGGATTGTGTGATTTTAGTTAAAATGTGTTATCGGACCTATATGAGATAGGGTGACGTGGGATCACCCCCGGGTATATGCATGGTAAGGTTATTCAGCGAGTGGTTGGCTTTGAGAACAACTCTGGATACGTTCGAGGACGAACATGTGTTTAAGTGGGGGAGGATGTAACGACCCGACAAGTCGTTTTGAGCTTTTGCACTTTGATCGCCAGTTCTCGGGCATGACTTGCCCCGTGTTATGTATTATGACTAATGTAGATCGTTGGTTTTGGTTTCCAGGAAAATTTGGAATGAATTTGAAAGAACAGTGTCAGTTGAAAGCTTGGAATTTGAAAGGTTTGACCAAGAGTTGACTTATTTGTATACGAGCTTGGATCGGAGTTTTTATGATTTGGTCAGCTTCGCTGGGTGATTTATGACTTAGGAGCGTGATCGGAATTGGTTTTGGAAGTCCGGTGTAGAATTAGTCTTGAATTGGCGAAGTTAGTATTTTGGCGATTTCCGGTTGATAGGTGAGATTTTGGTCCGGGAGTCGGAATGGAATTCCGAGAGTTTATGTAGCTTCGTTATGTGATTTGTGATGTGTGTGCAAAATTTCAGGTCATTTGGACGTCGTTTGATTGGGTTTTTGATCAAACGCGTGTTTCGGAAGTTTTTGGAAAACTTAGGCTTGAATTCAATGTGAATTGATGGTTTTGGTGTTGTTTGAGGTATTTTAGTGATTGGAACAAGTTTGAATGAGGTTTTAGGATGTGTTGGTGCTTTTGGTTGAGGTCCCGGGGGCCTCGGGTGAGTTTCGGGTGGTCAAACGGACCACTTTTGTGTTTGAGAGATTGCAGATTTTCAGTTCTGGTGTTGCAGGTATTTTGGCCTTCGCGTTCGCGAAGGGGAGCTCGCGTTCGCGAAGGGCTGAGTTCTGTGAGCAACGCGTTCGCGAGGGTCCATGCCGCGTTCGCGAAGGGTTGTGAGAGGCAGCATCGCGTTCACGAGTGCTTATACGCGATCGCGTAGGAGAGATTGGGTCTGATGGTTAGTTAGTCATCGCGTTCGCGATGGAAGTGGCGCGTTCGCAATGGTCAAGGCTGTGGA
Organism: Nicotiana attenuata; assembly: GCF_001879085.1. Lineage (NCBI taxonomy): Eukaryota > Viridiplantae > Streptophyta > Magnoliopsida > Solanales > Solanaceae > Nicotiana > Nicotiana attenuata. The sequence continues at coordinate 97,927 of NW_017670806.1, forward strand.
AGCATCGCGCATGTCGCGTTCGCGTAAGGTAAAAGTTGGTCAATGTAATTTTGTGCTACGCGTTCGCGAGAGTTCGACCGCGTTCGCGATGAAGAAAATCCTGAAGCTGGGCAGAATGTTTTAAAGTCACCTTGTTCGCGGTTTTGGGTCTATTTTCACCCATGGCTGCTCGTTTTTGGAGATTTTTGGAGGAGATGAAAGAGGAGTTCAAGAGGAATCGACTTGAGGTAAGAATCTTGGTCATAAAACTTGATTATATTGTGAAATCCACCTAGAAATTCATGGAACTTAAGCAAAAATGGAAGAAACTAGGGCTTGGGATTTTGAAATTTGATTTGGGGATTTGAAGGACCAATTTGGGTCGGATTTGAGAACTTTTGGTATGTATGAACTCGTGAGGAGATAAGGAACGTATTGATGGTGACAATTTCTGAGTTTCGAGAAGTGGGCCCGGGGCTCGAGTTTTTCCAATTTTGAGATTTTTAACATTTTTCGATTGTTTTCGATTGGGTATTGTTCCATTGGCATATTGTGACGTATTCGTTCTGGTCTGGATAGATTCGACGCGCGTGGAGGCCGATTTGAGGGGAAAAGGCGTCGCGAGCTAGAGATTCCGCCGGTTCGAGGTGAGTAATGATTGTATATGATATCCTGAGGGTTTGAAACCCCGGATTGCACACCGTAGTGCTATACTGAGGTGACTTGCACGCCGGATAGCGAGCGTGGGGTAGAGTACCGTTGAGGGATTGTGACTTGGTCCATCCCGATTGATGATTTTACCGCGTATTTGACTGAAACCTATTTGATATTATCATTATTTGGGCCGATTGCCATATTTGGGCTTCGTGCCAATTATTTGAACCCTTCGGGGATTTTTGTCACTGTTTTGACGCATTATTTGAACTCAGTCCTGTTGATATCTATTGTTTTACAAACTCAGCCACTTTTATTCAGATTTGAAACTTAAATGATGTTTCTAAATGATGTTTTGGGCTGAGAACTACTGTTTTATTAATGCCCGAGGGGCTTGTGATGATTTTCGGACTGAGTGAGGCCGAGGGCCATATGTGAGGATATGCTGAGTGATATGAGGCCGAGGGCCTGAGATACTTTATATGCCACGAGGTGGCTTGAGTGACGTGAGGAGGCTTTCAGGCCTTGTGAGTGATGTGAGGAGGCTTCCAGGCCTTGTGAGTGATGTGAGGAGGCTTTCAGGTCTTATGAGTGATGTGAGAAGGCTTTCAGGCCTTATGTTGATATAGCGCTTGGGCCGTAAGGGGCCCCTTCGGAGTCTGCACACCCACAGTGAGCGCGGGTACCCATTATGCTGCGTGATTGATACTGAGCCCGAGGGGCTGATACGAGTGTTTCTGAGAGTGAGCCCGAAAGGCTGATATGAGTGACTGTGAGGTAGCCCGAGGGGCTGGTACTACTTTGAGATATTGCCCGAGGGGCGAGCTTTTATGTGCTAATCTTGCATACTTACTTGTCTTTACTTGTTATACTGTGGTATTTGTGCCCGAGGGGCGGATTTCTGTGCATGTCGGCACTAATTGTTTTGAAATTATTGAAAAGACTATTTTCAAAGGAGGTTTAAACTGAGCAAAGATATTTCTAAAGATTTCACAGCTTCACTGTTTTCTCAAAGGATTGTACCCTGCTTCTATACAGCATGTTGGTTGCTATACGTGATTTCTTACTGCTCAGTTGTTATTTACCTTTATTACTCACTGAGTTGGAGTACTCACTTTACTCCCTGCACCTCGTGTGCAGACGCAGGTATTTATTCACCTGGTAGCGGATTTTGGCTGATCGGAGGCAGTGTTGTCTGAGTTAACAAGGTGGCTGCCAGCGTTCGCAGCACCGTACTTCATCCTTTGTTTATCATTCCTATTTTGTTTATTTCAGGCCTTATAGTTGTATTCATACTCAAATAGATGCTCGTGACTTGTGACACCCCGGTTTGGGCTGTGTCGAGATGGTTCTACTATTATTATCTAAGTTTCCGCAAATTATTGTTATTAAATCATGCTTCATAATTGCTTAACGGTGTTTAACTGCATAAAAGAGGTGTTCTGTATTGGACTGGCTGGCCTTGTCTTCACGAGAGGCGCCATCACGACCGGGTTCGGGAATTGGGCCGTGACAAAAACTGTGCGTTTGCTCGTTTCTTCTGTATAATTTGGACCATGCCAAAAAAAAAAAAAAAAAATGACCTTAACATACCTCAGCCTGTCTCATCTTTCCCACCTTTGCAAAGTCAAAGATGAGTACATTAAAGGTACTAGTGCGAGGAACAAAACCTTTTGTAATCATCTCACAATAAAGTTTGATGGATTCCTTTTTATTTCCAATACTTAACACAATGTTTGGGTTACCCGACCACTTCAGCATTAAGTCACTCCTAATATTAAGTGCATAACATCAAGGACAGACAACCTAAAATTTATGAACAAATACGTACATCAACATGGACAAAGATAATATGACATACATACATGTAGTTCTATCAAAACCACCTGAAAAGAATAGAATTGATCTTCAGTGTTCAAATCGGACATAACAAAATCATTTGCTAGTAAATTATTACTTATATTAAAGTTGGTTTTAGAAAGAATTTGTTTTTTTAACCTTTGTTAATGGTCAACAATATGTTAATCCATTATCGCATTCAACCAAGGAACTTCGGCAAACCCATTCGTAGTGAAAAAGGCTAACCAGTAGACCCTAAGTGTTCGCTTTTAGAAAATTTAAGCAAGAGTAATATTGATACACCATTGAATCAAGCCAAAGTATCTGCTACCTCAATAGACAAATACGATTTTACCTATTCATCAAAAGCACAACTTTGAGTCTCTTGCCTTTAAAATTAATTCAATATAAAAGTAAATAGCCATTTCATGTAGAACCTACAAATGGAGCGGAAAAAGGAGATCTAGTCAGCTACTAAATTCTTTGATGGTTCAAATTTATCCTACAATAGATAGATAGGAACGAAAGTGAAATTCCTAGTACATAATCTGAGAAATAACTTGCCTATATACAATGTATTGAGCATCCAATGTATAGGAGGAAACCAAAAAGAAAAAAAGTCTAGAATTCCACCATTTTTCCAGTGACAGATATAAGTCTACTTTCTTATTCCAGATACTAAATTCAGATTGAAAAAAATCAAAGAAAGAAAAACTCTAAAAAATTCAGATGATAGAACATCATACATACATGTAAATTGAAGTAAAAAAGAAGATTTGGCTAAGAATAAGAGGAGTAGCTTACCTGAAAATTGAAAGAGTAATCTGAAAAGACACAAATTATCTCGAAAAGGAATGGAATGGAACAGGAAAAGTAGAATGGAGGAAGCTTTGTGATGGCTATGTGCTAGCTGTAGGTACGAAAGCCACCTAATAGAGTCATTTGGCTGAGGAGTGGCTTGCTGCCACGTGGGGGTGGGGAAATTTTTTTTAATCTTTATCCGATTTATTAGTTAATTAGATAATGTCCCGTTACCCGATAATTAACCTATTACCCTCATAATTAAGAATTGTTCTCAAATTACTTAAAATTCTACTTATTATTATTTTTAATACACTTTATACATCCTACTATCATGTTCATGTGATACCATATAAAATAAATACATACACTATTATTTCATTAAAACGTCCACGTAAAAATACATATATTTTCTCAACCTATAATTTTCCTAATCTCATATAAAGAGTAAAATTTTCGTACGCTTAATTCGTAAAATGGTAAAAAGACAACCTTATTTCTTGTGAGAAAATAATTTATATCTTTACAATAAAGAAAATCTCATAAACTTTCTCATATTAGGTGTATAAATTATCATATCCGAAAATAGTAATAATGGTGACTATCTAAATTACACTTATAAAATTTTTTTACTAAAATACTTTACTTAAAAAAAATATCACACTAACATAATATCTGACGGTATCATATTATATAAAGAAAGGGTGAGAACACAATTAATCACGAGTTACCGTACAATGTAAAAATAGAATCATGGTTTGCCAAATTGGCAAGGGCCAAAAATACCAAAGTGAAATTGGCAAAGTAACGTACAGACCTCTCGCAAAACCCCTTGCTCTTATAGTAAATTACATATCTGATCCTAGACGTTCATATGATGAAAATTACACACTTATATGAAATTATAAACCTACTGCATAATTACCAAAAAATCTAGGTTGCAAAAGGGATGAGGAAAGTATTTAAAAAGTTCAATAGAATCACGAAAAAAAGTATATAAGAAAATGCTAGAAGAATGGATTCATCAGCACCTCTTCCATCACGCACCAAATATAGAAAAGACTAAGAAAATAAATAATTGGGGGCTCATAATAATAATGTCTTATACCCTCTATAACCTCCTAATAGACATTATCTCTTCAAACTCATGTGGATTTACTACGGCAAATCCTAATGCTAAGGTACGTGATGTAACAGATGGTTTATTACGACTAAGTAAAGAGAACATCAGTGGTGATTTGAGCAAAGGGTTTGAATGTACTATAATTGGCCTTATCAATTTGTGTCCAGGCTTTGGGAAGACTCAGGATCTATGCTTCGTGTAGAGGTGATCTACAATAAAAGTGATTCAGCCGGGTGCTTCTTTTAGAGAGTGTTCAGGAGCTAGCAGAGCCTCGGAGTCGATTATATTTGGGACAAAGTCATACTAGGCGACTCTCAGCCACGGTCCTAGTGGATTCAAAGGGTAAAGTGTGGTGCCTAAGGATTTCGAGTCCATATTATGGTTGAGTATCGAGCTTGTTGCAGAGGGTTATGAAAAAGGGGCTTGGAATGTTCTATGTTATCTTCGGTCTGTGGTGTAGCATTGGAGAAAATGGAATAAAATAACTTCCCACTCATAGAGGAAGTATTAGAATGAGTGTACCAGTTAGCAACAGTTGAATTGGCATGATGGTGGTCGTGATCAGTTCCTTCAGCATGTTAAGTTATACATGTGAATTGTGGCGGTGTGTGCGAGGCTTGACAGCCGCCGTAATTGATTTTATTTGGAGGCTTTCGAGTATTATCGCCTGTTATGTGCAGATGGATCCCGGAAGAGTTATGATGGTTTATACCACTACTTGAGGTTGGCAATTTCTGCGGGTATGAGAATTCAGTCACGTGTTGCAATGGTTCTCTTGAAATGAGTTAAGTAAAAGGTTTTTATATGATGAAGTGTTTACCCTATCAGTAGTCCATAAGTTAAGATGAAATTCTTGTACTCTTGCGCATTGGCATGATTAAGTACAGTGAACGGCATGGGATTCAGAAGTTGAGGATCAAGGTTGCTGTCTGGTGTCGACAAGAATGTCAAGAGCTCAGATGAGCGGGAAAAGATTCAGATGGTTAGAGTAAGCTGGTATTATCTTTAGCGTCACCGAAGATCGGTGTCTTGTTGAAGAGGCTTTGAGTGCTGATTTCGAATTTTTGATTTGATTTACAACATTTGTATGGCCGGTGGTATAGATCTGCAGACTTGTTATCTGGTGCGGAATGTCGTGGGAGAATGTCCCACGGGAAGATTGTATAAGTGTGACATGTAGTCACTTGATTGAGTGAGCGATTGAAACCAAGTATGGGGATTGTGGTGCTATCGTTCATGTGAGAATTTATGCCTGAAGGGCGCCCGGTTCATTTTGTTGTGGACTGTGGAAGTTTGTTCGAATAGGCGGCTGTTCTTGTGTGTCATGGGAAGAAGGGTTATTGTGGATCCTCGGAAGGTTATTGGCCTAGTGCGGAATGATCAAAATCGTCTTGAGGTCCATGGATGGATCTGAAATATGAATGTAGGCTCTATATCAGGCCGGATGCGTTGACTTCGGCATAGCGCTCCTTATGGAGGAGTATTCAGACATTGGATGTTATTTCGCCGGCTATTTCATGTAATACAATATTGTGCAGTATGAGTTGTGAATCGGCTTGATAAATTTCATGTTTGTTGAGGTTCTGCGTAGCGATGGTGTTATGTGATCAGGATGGTCTCGAGATGCAGATCATTTGTTGCACCATAGTCGTGCTTGAGTTTTGTAGCGTATGGCGCTATCTGTCTCCCTAGAAATATTATGATGCACTCCACGTGCTTGTGGTTGAGATTTGAGTAATTCACAGGTATGAGCATTTTAGCTCGGTAAGTAAGTCCTACATAGATTATTATGTGTGGATCAGGTGGCACGCCGCCAAGGGTACTATGGTTGGATCGGGTTGCACACCACAACAGTGTGATGTTAGTTAAAAGTTTCCCATGTCTATTCTTGTGTGTTTTGTTTCCCATATTCTAAGGAAGGTTCATAACACCTTTTCCGTTGTCTAATTAGTTACGTGGGTTGAGTAGTCCTTTCCAGAGTTCGTTTCCTTATGTATCATATTCGAGTTTGTAGCTTGTTGGCACATTGCGACATTATATGAGATTTTTGGCAGTATCCGAGGTGGCTTATTGCTTGGGCAGCTTATACTGGGCGAGATGAGATTATCGGACCTGGGATCAGCGCGATCGAATTTATATGAAGTATATTAAATAGAAAATATAGTTATTTGGTTCATAATGAGGCAATGGTTCTCGTCAAGATAAGCAACTCAATGAATTATTGACTCAGTAGTTGATGATGAATTTCTACACAATTCTTTCGTCGTGGAACTATTGCAAGAGTTGGAACAGGACTTATATGAGTCATGAGGTGTGTGTGAGCATCAGATTCATCGAAAGTCGGCAATATTTCAAATTATGGTCATGTGAATTATGTGGTGCATGTTGTTAATTCAACAAAGGCATGCAATCATATTTTGGTACATCGTGTCGTGATTGATACGCTGTTTGTATGTTGGAAGCAGGCCTAGTAATGAATTTCGGGTGTTGGAATTTGGCTCTAACGCTTATTTGGCTAAGTAAAAAGGGAGAATCTTAAGATTTGTTCGAGCAAATGTGGTCAACTGAGTTGTGATAGCACGGGTGGGTGCACGAGGTGTTAACCAGTGATTTCGGGCAACTCCAAAGAAGTTCTTAGCACATTCGAGGACGAATGTATGTTTAAGTGGGAGAGAATGTAACGACCCGACCGGTTGTTTTGAGCTTTAGCACGTCGCTCGACAGTTTCAGGACGTGAGAAGCTTCACATCAAGTGTTATGACCTGTGCGCGTGGTTGGAATTGTATTTCGTGAAGTTCGGAGTTGATTTGGAAAGAAAATTCTCATTTCGGAAGCTTTAAGTTGGAAGAATTGACTAAGGTTGGATTTTTTAGTAAACGACCTCGAAATCGAGATTCGAAGGTTCCAGCAGGTTCGTATGATAATAAGTGTACGAGTCATATAATAAGTGATGTGGGGTTTAAGTAGAGTCCTAAGTCTAATTCAAGTTGGAAATTACATGATAGACTAAAGTTTCAAACGAGTACACACAAAACCTAACTTTGGACGAGCATGCCTCAATATATATATATATATATATATATATATATATATATATATATATATATATATATATATATATATATATATATATATATATATNCTTTGAAAGCTTTTATCTCAAAATATATATGGAGTTATATGGTGGAAAACCTATCAAATGAAAGATCTTCGATTCTAGTTTCTAACACTTCAAACCGTTCGTCATTTGGATATTTCTACAAGGAGTTATGGACGTTTTAGTAAAAGGTGTCCAGCAGGGGAAAACATGTAATAGGAGGTACAACCTGCACAGCGCAAGGTACAACTTACTAAAGCACCTATGCCTATATAAGGCAGCCACGGGCAGCAGCCATTTTTGGGGATTTTCTTGAGCTAGGGATTGGTTCATTCATGGTGTATTCGACCTTGGGAACTACTTAAGAATACAAGGTGAGTTTATTCGATATTTTAAGGTAATAACATCCTAGTAACACTAGTATTAACATCACTCAATCTTTGAAATCCCTATAAATCTTCCAAGTTGTTCAAGAACACCAAATTTCCCAAACATTGGATTTTTAAGGAAAAGCTTCAAGAACGTAATACTAATGCTTTAAGCTCATTTCTTATGAGTCGGTGAGAGTAATTCTAATATTTGTTTCAAGTTGCTATGGTCGGATAATTGATTTCATAAAACCTAGTTCATGGCATGAATAGTGTTCTTAAGAAAATGAGGGAAAGATAAATAGTGTTCTTAGAAATGAAATTAATGGATGCAATGAACCTATGGAATCATTTTCTAGCGTAGTTGGAAGTGTTCAACTAAGTAATCACCAAATCAAATGTTTTGGAAATGTTGGTTAAGGAAGACAATGAATAGTAATTTTGCGGTGTTGGAGAATTAATGTAGTATCTTTGATGACTTCAAATGGGTATAAGAGTGGAGTTTAATGTGCTAGTAAGTGAACCTATTAGACGATTTAAGCTGGAGGCTTGTAGCCAACTTGTGAGCCATAAATGGATATTGATAAATATTTTTGAGTCATATTTTGATTGTAATTGGGATTGTAATTGTAGATATCAATTTTTTGCTGGCATATGAGCATTTTACTCAATGTTACGATGTCGCAGGAGGATTAAAAGCTTGTGAATGTTAATAAAGCGAAAGCGAGTTTTGGAGCGTTGGGCATCGGCCGAATTGTTTGAAAGTCTAGGGAGCCAGCTATGGATCTTTTATGCGAGGTAAGTCTTTTTTCTAACCTTGTAAGAGGGAATTGACGCCATAGGTGATCTAAATTAATATGTACCTCTATCTGTGGGGGCTACATACGCACGAGGGGACGAGAGTCCGTACATAGCTACTAGCTATGCCTATGTCCGGGTAGTTTTAGGTTTATACCATGCCTTATTGATATTGTTGTTGATTTATGTTTATTGTTTGCCTTGAGAAGAAGCGAGATTGAGTTTGCTTAGTAAATGTCTTGAAAAGGAGTTCAAATTGAGGAATTTGAGATCTTAAAAGTTTTCATTTGAACTTCGTGTTTTTGAAAAGCATCGAGGAATATTATAATAGCTTAAGAAATCTATGTATAACTGCGTCGCATGTATGTTTCGCGAGCGAGGTAATTTCCTTAAAAAGCTACAAGCTGAATTTCCCTTATTTTTAAAAGAATCTAGAAAGAGATATTATTTTAATGTTAAATTTATATTTGACCTCGTCGCAAGTATGATTCGCGAGCGGGGTGATTCCTTAAAATTATATTTTATCGCGTCGCATGTATGATTCGCAAGCGGGGTATTTTTTTTTATACTAGTCTTACGAGATCGAGTCGTTCGCCTCGGCAGGTTAATAGATGCATCTATGGTTCGCGCCGTTCGACCCTCAACAGTTAATAGTTTACTTTTATGTTGGATCGAGTCGTACGCCTCAGCATTTCCTATATATATTATCCTCATGGAATCATGCATAATATTTGATAAGAAGCCAGTGTATCCGAGTTTTTTTCTTGATTTGAATTATGACAACCTCTTTGGTGAAATCCACTATCTCTCTAAATATATAAGCTCTGGTTACGGAGGAAACTTGCTGGTTGAGAGCTTGAGTAAAATTATAATGAGAGGAATTATACCACGTATTATATACATGTTTATTTCATATATTTACTCAGTTTCATAGTTATTAACTTCTTTACTGTACTTGATATTGTTGGACCACTAGTAAGTGTCGAAGTCGACCCCTCGTCACTACTTCTTCGAGGCTAGACTAGATATTTACTGGGTACGCATTATTTTCGTACTCACACTACACTTGCTGTACATTTTGTTGTACAAGAATAGATACATTTAGTGGCCTTGTGGACGCAGCGGCGTGGTTGACACGGGAACTTAGACGAGATGCATCTTATGTGCGATCCGCAGCCAGCAAAGTCTCCTTTAGAGTATTAGTATTTCCCTTTCTGTCCAAATTTTATTTCGAACATTTATTGTATTTTCTTTTATTCCTTAGTAAACACTCATGCACTTGTGACAGCGGGTTTTTGGATGAATATGGGTTATTCAGTATTGAAATTGTTAAAACCATTATTATTTATTCTGTAAAGTCCATCTTTTACTATTAAATTGAAGAAAAATCTTGATTTCAAAAATACTAAAATGAGAACTAAATTGATTATTTAGTGTTGGCTTTCCTGATAGTGGTGTCCGGCGCCATCACGACCTTTAATGGAATTTGGGTTGTGACATGCTAAGTGTATGAAAACCCAAATTACGTGCTATGTGTTTGGTGTTGAGGTGACGCACATGCTAGGTGACGGGCGTGTGGGCGAGCACCGTGTGAATTGCGACTCTGTTATTCCTGTGGTACTGTGTAGTTACCTGAGCTTATCTGTAACCGTGAAATCTCTACGTACTAGAGCTATGGAGCTGTGATCCATATTTGAAACCATGTCTAGGCTACATGCTTATTCTGTTGGGACCGACTGAGGTCATATTGGTGTTGAATTATTTGTTTAAATTGTAATTTCAACTCAGTAATGTTCATTCTTTTCATATCAAATCTCGGTCTCTGTTGCTATTTATTGACACATCATATCATCATTTTGGGCTAGTTTCATGGCATTGTGAGCTGGAGTGACTGAAAAATATTGATGACTGAGTGAGGCCGAGGGCCTAAGTATAAGTGATATTATGGGATCGGGCTGCACGCCGCATCATGTTAAATTGATTTATGCCTGGATCTGGCTTATTATGGTGCTAGGGCTGAAGGAACCCCTCCGGAATCTGCACGCACCCCCAGTGATCGCGGCTGATTTATATTGAGGGATGGATCTTACCTGGATATGGATCTTGTCCGAAGCATTTATATTTGGGGATGGATCTTCCCCGGGCTGCATTGACCGTATATAGTACTGAGTGACTGATTATCAGTTGCTACGTATATATTCGGGATGGATCTTCCCTAGGCTAGATTGGCCATATACAATACTGAGTGACTGAGCGTGTTGAGTGATTGAGCATGATGAGCGGAAAATGTGGGATAGGGAGATTGAGTACTATGATATTGTGAGTACATGAGTTCATCTCTGAGATACATTGCTTTGACATGCACACTTGGAATACAGTCATAGAGATGCATTTTCCTCATCCTATACGGTATCACGTCATTCATGACTTCTCACATATATTGACATATAGGCATAGAGATGTATTTTCCTCATGCCATTTCGAAAATGAAGCATTTACCTTTTGAAAGCCTTTTTGGGAGAAATTATAGTTTTTCAAACTTACTCATATTTTTGGCGATTTCGATAAAAGATTTGGGCTTTCACTGATTTACTTGAAAAATAGATCTATTTTTCTGGAACTGTGAATGAGCTGAGCATTTTATCTCTGAGTTACCACTTTTATTACTTTCATTATGCTGTAATGAACTGTTGTTGGCTATCGCTGTTGGACCAAACCTTTGTTCCAGCTCGTCACTAATTTCAAACTAAGGTTAGGTTTGTTACTTATTAAGTACATGGGGTCGTTTTTACTCATAATACAATTCTGCACCTTGTGTGCAGATGTTGGCTGCTGATATTGTTGTGTTAGATGGAAGCTGGATTTGATGACGTACCTGCGTTCTGGTTGTAGCTGCCTCTTGTTCATGGTAGCCATAAATTTATAAAAATATGTTTATGTACATTTCGAACAGATGATGTAACCATTTCATACTAGCTTTGTAAATTCTAATCTTAGAAGCTCATGATTGCTACTATCAGTCCTTGGGGAATGTATCAGTTTCAGACATTTGCTTTTATTTAATTGTCTTATAAATTTCATTTGGAATTGGTTAGTTGTTAATTGGCTCAACTAGTGGGTTGGGTTAGGTGCCATCATGACTAGTTGGATTTTGGGTCGTGACAAGTTCACAAGGTGCATGACTATAACCATGGAGAAGAAAATGACACAATGCCACCCAAACCCGAAAGAACATAACCAATGCACAACCAGTCATGCAACACCGAAATACCCATCTTGCTCAAATCCCGCTATAAGGCCCCAATAAAATTGCACCATGTGTGCACATAACCAACGGATCACAACCCCTTGTGTCATAGAAGGGTAACTCATCGAGCATATCAGATACGAATAAAATGAATTCTTACCAAATGACACATCCCTCCACAATAGCAGTACGGAGTCAACAATCTGAACCGGTGTAGAATTCACATCATCATTGGGCCTACCAATGGACCTCAAATAAACTCTTGCCACCCACAACAGATAAATAACCCTCTGAAAGACCACAATGATTGAATCATAACACATACTATCATCTGGCTAGCTTTGGCTACAACTTCACAATCCGCAACCACAAAACAATCTGTTTTTGAGAATTCCCATTCTCCAAATCCATAAAGCACACAAATCACCTTATCTGATCTCAACTCCACCACTCGAATGCCTAACACATCTCTCATGAACGATCATCCCACGAGGAATACTTCTCTAATTCTTCTGTGCGACATAGCAATATCTGAATATCAACAGTCGATCAACCAGGAGAATAACATAATACCAATAAAGGATTCGTAAATCAAAACACAGTGAGCCTTTTGAAATTTACACTCTCCTTAAGCAATACCAATAGTAATATCACGCACCTAGTCATCTGAAACCGTCTATGTTGCTTAAGAATTCATGACCTTCCCTTTAACACTGAACCATGACCTTGCACACGTAATTTTTAATCCCACACAATATACCGCATCAATCATGCCATCATGTGAAGAGTACAAGAATCTCATAATCAACTTTGAGTCACAAGCAAAATACATACCCGATCAGTCAGAACCTTCCATTTGATCTCATGCAGGAGAAAATCCCAATACGCAACATCTTCCTCACGCCGGTAGGAAATATCCATCTCAAACCATGGTAGAAACCATCGAGAACTCTTTGAAGCCCATTGCACATAACACAGCTGACAGAACTTAATCTCTCTAGCTCAACCAAGCCATGCAGGCTGCCAAAGTCCAAGAGTATCGCCACAAAATACCTGTAGAACCTCACTACATCATAAGTACCCAAAGAACCGATCCATCCATTACTGCGCTGATCCAACCTACTACTAAATTGTCCTATTACTCTGAGTTCCTTCCGAATTTACCTCCAATTAATACTTCTCCTACTAGAATACCACGATTCCTAATCAAAACTCACCATAAGAGATCCTAGCATAAAACCACACCGCCCTAAGGCCCAAAGCCGTTGTATTCCCTATTAAGCACCCGAAAAGTACCATAATCAAGACACCCACTCTGAAGAGACCTTCTATGAATCTAAATCCATTTCCTCCACCTTCCTAATACAGATATGTAGAATCCATAATGATATAGAAATACCGCAAGTCCCGACACAATTCGATGCAAATCTCAGATTCTAGCTATACACAAGTCCGAAAAATTCTCAATTGCCACATATAAATCTTGAATCCATTAGAACCTTCTCGAGAGTCATCCAGTCTACTCAAATCTCGATCGCGCTGCCCCAAACGGGCAAAACGTCCTGTTCCCCATTAGCACAACAACACCCAAGAAAGTAACCCCACCTACTCCATGCACGCTACATCCTTCACGAATCACCGCTCAATCATTCCATAATTCTCATATACCCATAGAATGTAATACAACATGTGTCTAGAAATCCTCTTACTCGAGTCATCCTTGGTCTCAACCTCTGCATGTCATAAATGATTCATAAGTATACCTCAAACCGAAATCAATACAATAAAAATCCGTACTGTCAACTTGTCGATCGCAAAATCCCCCACTTGACCCAAAGTCATGGAATAAAACATTTGATAACTTACATCAACCATAACCCCTTACTATCATATTCCGCTATGAGATCCAACTAAATCTTTCATAAGCTGATGCAATACAAACCCTCTAATATCTCAAATCATTTGTAAACCTTTCATTCATTCTCGTGATGGTCAGGTCAACTATTACAACTGATCTGGACTCACTTTTGCACCACACGCTGCTTCTACGGCTAGACATACGCTTCTGTAGACGCACAAATGCGCCCTTAATTTCCGCTTCTGCGATCTTCCTCACCATCTCACACCTCGCTTCTTCTACTCTTATGTCGCTTCTGCGGCCATCACGCCTACACAAACCAGCCGCAGGTGCGATCACACCAGATCTGCCACCAGTAACTTTAGCAAAAAATGAACCAAACAATCTGAACCTCGTTTGAAACTCACCCGAGCCACTCGGGAACCCATCCGGATATATCAACCAGTCCCATAACATAACAAGGACCTACTCAAGGCCTCAAATAACACATAACAACATCAAAACGACAAATTGCACCTCAATTCGAACTTGAATGAACTTGAACTTTGAACATCCAAAACTCGCACCGTAACATACCAAAGCAACCCGGAATGGACCAAAGTTTTGCACACAAGTCCCAAATGACATAACAAAGTTATCTAATTACGAAAATCCGAACCTGGTATCCACAAAGTAAACTCTCGGTCAAACTTATGAACTTTCCAAACCTCCAAATCTCCAATTTTTGCCAAATTGTGTCGAAACCTTCTAAAAGCATCCAAAAGAAAATCTGGGCATTTGCCCAAGTCCAAAATCACCATCGGACTTAATGCAACCCTTAAAACTCCCATCTGAGGTCAAATACTAAAAGTCAAACTTAGTAAACTCTTCCAACTTAAAGCTTAAACCATAAAATTTATTATTCCAAATCAATTCCAAATAACCTGAAAACAAAAATCGACGATTCAGATAAGTCATAATACATCATACAGAACTACTCACGCCGGCAAACTACTAAGCAGAGTGCAAATGCTCAAAATGATCGGTCGGGTCGTTACACTTACCTTGTCTTAGAGACTAGGTGCCATCACGACATCCTACTGAGGAAAATTGGGGTTGAGACAATTTGGTATCAGAGTCCTAAGTTTGTAGGTGCTATGAGTCATAAGCAGTTTTAGTAGAGTTTTGTGGATCAGTACGAACATGTATGTACTTATCTTCGAGAAGCTATGGAAACTATTAGGAAATTCCACTTCTTTCATTCCTTATCGTGCGACATTGATTCAACTTGACACATGTATCTTATATTCCTTTGCATCCACTCGAGTATGATATTTTGCACTCGATATCAACTATGTGCCAACGGATTGGGATACCGTAGATGGGCCACGAGGTGGAGGTTGATTGGAGGATAGTTAGTGGTATTAGAGAATATGTGTTTCTCATGGGATTTCTACTCAGTTAAAGGTATCTATTATCATTCAAGGCACTGGAGGAAGCGACTGTTACAAGGTTGGGCATGCACTTAGTAGATGACTTGGGGTATCTTATGACTTGTGTTGTACGAGCTGTGAACGTTAGTTTTGGTGGATCATCGGATGTTGTATCCTATGGTGTCGCACCAAGTGGGGGAATCCACTATCAACAATCAGATTGCAGGGTCATGTGTTATATCGGCTTTGGCCTGAGGTGTATGTATATAGTATTGAAAGGCTTCCCCAAAATTTCTATATGGTTAAGATCTAAGATTTGCATGGGATGTGTTGGGACTTGCGATATTTCTATGTCATTAATGAATCTACATTTCAGTATCAATGGGGTTAGAGAAAAAATTTCAGATTCACAAAAGGTCTATTCAGCGTGGGCATCTAGGTTGCGACATTATGGGGTTCTTTAGAGGAAATACAGTGGTTTGTGAGCTTCTATGCTACGTGGTTTGTGCTAGGGTCTTCTGCATTGAGCATTGGTTTTGAGATCGTTGTGTACCGATAAGGAGGAGTGTTACCCTAAAGGAAAATCGATGAGGATCCGAAGAAGTGGGCCGGCTCGATGTTGTTAGGCCAGCATGGAAATAGAGGTAATTGGTCCTTTTTGGAGTGATAGTTGTCTACCGGTGTTTGTGGCAGTACTGTTGGGTGAGACGGTTTGCGTGACTTGGTTGAGTTGGGAAGATTCGGTCCTAATGGCTTAGTTATGTATGGACGGGTCTTGGACAGTTCTCGATGGTGTCGACCACGGCTTGAGTTGGCTGTCTGCTACAAACATAAAGAATATGTTGTACATTATGGTTTTCTCCTGGATGAATATCAGAAGTTAATAGAATGTTGGCATTATTGGATATCGTTGTGAAGAGCGTGCATTTTAGGAAGCCACCATGTGATCTGGGTGCGGGTGCTTGACCAATGGTACGATCATTACCGGGTTCTAGGTAGGGCTGTGCATAATTTGGTAAATACCAAATTACCGTACCGAAACCAAAAATTTTGGTATTTGGTATACGGTATTTTGGTATTTGGTGTAAGTTTTAAAAAAAATTGGTATTAGGTATGGATTTGGCATTTTAAAATAAAATACTAAAATACCAATACCATATCGAAATATATATATTATATTACACAAAACATATATTATCAATTATAACATAAATATAAAAAATCTAAAACTTTACTTTTTATTATTCTCTAAGTTCATCAATTAACTCTAAACAAGTAACGAGAAATTTCTAATGAACAAATATTCTTTTATGTACAATTTTTTCTATTTGGGTCGACATTTGCTAGTTTTGGATAAAAATTTTGTCAACAAATATTTTCAGTTTTGTATTTTTGAGTACTTTAATTAAGAATATTAGAGTCTATGGCTCTATGCACTAGTTAGTATTCAAACTAAATAAGCTGAAGTTACCGAACCAAATAAACCGAAACCAAAAGGAGAAAAACCGAACCATACCGAATTTAATTAGGCGGTATTGGTATAGGATTTTAAGAAATCGAATACCGAAATACCGAACCGAAATGTCTAAATACAGTACCATACCGACCGAGGAACACCCCTCATTTTAGGGGCTTCTGAAGTTTAGATTTTATTACCCGATATAGAAGATCTAATTGGATGTTTTCGTAATATTATGGAGTGGGAGTGACGCATCAACCATTTGAGTAGCGTAATTGAGATCGGGTATGGGAGTTCTGGTATTCATGAGGTTTCGGGGCTAGCTGTCCTCATAGGCGAACTATTTCTTATTTGCTGATTCTGAAGAAATGTTGAGAATGGGATAACTAATGGCGTATGTTATGGATAGATTTTTATACACTTTTGGAAGGTTATTTACCTGCTTGGGAATCATCGAAATTGGTTTGGGGGCTATTTGGAATCCTAATGAGAATGTGTATTTTATATCAGATCAGGTTTTGATACTCTTGTGAAGTCGATATCACCGTTATGTTACCGGGTAGAATGGATATTATTTGAAAGCCTTTTGGCTTGTTTATTTCATGGGTGTTACTGAGATTCTGCATGTTTCTTTTATCATTGACAGCATTTGGAGGTCTGGAACAAGGTTTTATTTGACATGAAGTGTATTCCCGGTACCCAGATTATTATTGGGCAGCTATGGTGGTCGGAAGTTATTGTCGCGGGCATCAGAGTTCTGTGGAACATCATGTGATTGTACCCTAGGTTGGGGTTTTGGCTCGATTCAGCTTCTTGAGGCTTATACAGAGTATTGATGCAAGATTCGGGTCCTATGATGAGTTGCATATGTTGGTGATTGGGCTCTGCCCTAAGGTTTATGGACTAAGGATGAAGTGAGGCCTTTAGTTGAGTTACATTGTCAAGCCTACATGAATTGGGGTGACCTGGAATCACCCCCAGTTGTATGTATGGTGAGCTAATGCAGTGATTTGATGGCTTTAGAATGACTCTTGGCATGTTCGAGGATGAATGTATGTTTAAGTGGGGGCAGGATGTAATAACCCGACTGGTCATTTTGAGCAGTTGCGTCCGGTTCAGTAGCTTGAGGTCCTGAGTAACTTTACACAGTTTGTTATGACATGTGTGCATCATCAGCTCAGGGTTTTTTAGTGGTTCGAAAATGATTTTAAGCGGTGACTCTCATTTGAGAAGCTCGAAGTTGAAGGAATTGACCAAGTTTGACTTTTTGGGTATTTGACCTCGAATCGGAGATTTGATGGTTCCGGTAGGTCCATTAAAAATAGAGGGTTCCAACGTCATTTGGCGAAGCTAGCAATTTAAAGATTTAGAATTTTCCTAAAGGCTATCGAGTTTGGATTTATGTTTCGGGACTTGGAATAGGTGCGGTCATCATATGGAACTTGCCTACAAAATTCAGTGTCATTTGGAGTTGATTTGATATGGTTCGGACGCTTGGTTGCGATTCTAGAAGCTCTTGAAGTTCATTGTGATTTTCATGCGTTTTGGCGTCTGATTCGTGATTCTAGAGGTTATTTTGGAGTTTCGATCATGCGAGCGAGTTTGTGTTATGTTTTAGGATTGGTGTGGATGTTTGGTTTAGATCGCCAAGGGCTCAGATGAGTTTCGTACGCGTTTTACAGTGTTTGGATGAAGGTCCAGATTTGCTGGTATTTTGATCTCACATTTGCGAGTTAAGGGTCGCATTTGCGATTACCGCTTTTGCGGACTTGTGATCGCTTTTACGAAGAGGCTGGAAATTGGCAGGCTTAGCATTTGCGAAAACAGCCTTGCAAGTGCGATGGTGTACTGGGCAGTAGGAGTTCGCTTTTGCGAACATTTGGGCCGCTTTTGCGAAGGCCCTACCTTCGCATTTGCGACCTGATTTATTACATTTGACATAGAAGTAAAACTGTTCAAGCTTCTCTTTTGACATGAATTTGATGTTAAATCTAATGTATAATCACGATGTTAAATCTAAGTAATCAACTTTCAACTATATTTCGTGATTATACATTAGATTTAGCATCAAATTCATGAGAATCTAACGGAAAAATTTGGAGATTTTGTCAAAGTTTTTAAAAAATGGAAATTTGGGATATGAGAGTCGAATTGGACTCGGAAACAAAATACGTATATGGACTTGTGGGGCTATGGGTAGTCAAGACCTACCCTTAGACCCGGGTTTTGACTGGGGGCCCGGGGTAGACTTTTGTTGACTTTTTAGGAATTGTATGAAGATCATAGCTTTGTTAATTAAAATTGTTTCTCTTGCATCGTTTGATGTATTTAAGTCGTCTTTGGCTAGATAAAGCCGAGCGGAGGTGAATTTGTAAAGGAAAGCTAATTTGAGTATTGATTTGGTTGAAATAAGGTAAGTGTCTTGCCTAACTTTGTGTGGGTAAAACTACTAGGATTCGTGTTGATTGTGCTAATTATGTTATGTGAAAGCACTGTACGCAAGGTGACAAGTTGATACATGGGCTATATGTGGTATTTGACCTATTTAGGTTATTTAGATTCTTTCTATGCCTTTAAGTGAATCTCACGACGTGTTATATCTCTCATCGTTAATCTACTCTTATATACTTTGTTTGATGTTGTTATCACTCACTGTACTTCTTATTTGATATTTTGCACCTATATGCGATAGTTGAAGTTGTTGCCTTCCTTATTGTCTTCTGACCTTTTAATTGTTGCATTCCTTCCATGACTTCGTGCTTATCTGCTACTTGTCTTAATTGTTGTAATTGCACAACATACTCGTGCTTCATGTGTCCTGTTGCTTTTGTAATATTTGTTGCGTTCCTTTATTTTTACGTGATTCCTTCATTTCCGTGTACTCATACCCTATGATTTTAGAAATTCTTGTACATTGAGTATTGGATTATTGATGTTATTGGTTTATTTGTGGATCGGGTTGCACGCCGCAACAGGAGGAATAAGGGAGGATTTGTATTGATATGGTAGGATCGGGTTGCGCGTCGCAATAGGTGAAATAAGGGTGGATTGATATGATGAATAAGGGAAGATTATTATATTGACTCTAGTTATATGATGGGATCGGGTTGAGTGCCACAATATATATTTAATTATTATTATTGATATTTACATGGTGGAATAAGGGAGGATAGTGTTGTACGGTGGCATCGGGTTGCACGCTGCAACATATATTTATTTATTGTTATTGATATATACATGGTGGAATAAGGGAGGATAGTGTTATACAGTGGGATCGGGTTGCGCGCCGCAACAATTTATGTGTTTTGTATTCCTTGTTGTATTGTGTTGGCTTCAGTTCTTTCGTACGAGACTTTGAGGATTTGCATTTTTAGTTTTTACTAGTTTTCGAGGATTGAGTTGTTTTCATTAGTTTACTGCTTTGCCGTCATTTCCTATTTTCTTTTCCTATTACTATTATTTTGGTGAATTAATTTTCATGAATTTGCTATGCCGACTCATTATCTCATACCATGTTGAGTTGTTAGTAACACAATGGTTTTAAATAAAATAATTAATAATATGCTTACGTTATTTGACTCTTAAGTTAAAACTCGTCTTTTCATTCACTACCTTACTATTTTTAATAGTCATCATATTTCACTTTAATCAATTTCTCAACTTAATCTCCTTACCCTATCTGATGTTTCTACTTTACTTAAAAAGGAATTGCTTTTATGCTTTTAATTTATTAAATTCTATATTCAGATCAGTAGCTTATCCGATGCCTTATTTTATTTGAAAATTTTATCCTGTTCACCCAAATATTTTCCAAAATAAGCTCATTTTCTCATTGATTTCTTTTTTGATTCAAAAACTATAATTTCACTTTAATATATATGAATAGATCCGTCGAATATTATTTATTAGTATTTGACACGGATACTATGTACCTGGTAGCCCTAGGATTTTACCGTGCGAAAGTTGTATGGAAAATGTGGGCACAAGGTACCATGTGTGTAACCTTTGGAAGTTGTGGTTTATGGTATGAGATTATGAGAAGTGGAATTATTGAAATTCGTGTATAAGGAATGATTTGATTGGCTGAGTTGTTATGGTTTTCCCTACTTGGTGTAATGATTCGACCGATCGTTTTGAGAATTTGCACTTTGCTCGGTATTTTGAGGGAGTGAGTAGCTCCGTATGATGTATTATGACTTGTGTGAATCGTGAGTTTTGATTTTCGGGTTATTCGGAATTGATTCCTAAGAATGATTCTCAACTAGGAAGCTTTAAGTAGGAAGAGTTGACCAAGTTTGATTCTTCATGAGTTTGACCCCGGAACGGAGTTTTGATGGTTTCGTTAGCTCTGTTGGGTGATTTTGGACTTAGGAGCGTGTCCAGATTGTGATTTGGAGGTCCGTGGTTGAATTTGGCTTGAAATGGCGAAAGTTAGATTTTTAGAAAGTTTGACCGGGAGAGGACTTTTTGATTTCGGGTTCGGATTGTGATTCCGGGAATTTAAATAGCTTCGTTATATCATATGGGACTTGTGTGCAAAATTTTCGTTCATTTCGGGTTAATTCGGTATGTCTCGGTGCGAGTTTTGGAAGTTTAAAGTTTAAAGTTCATTGATTTTTGATTTGAGGTGTGATTCATCATTTTTATGTTGTTTGATGTTATTTGAAGCTTCGAATAAGTTTGTATCGTGTTGTTTGACTTGTTGGTATATTCAGACAGGGTCCCGAGGGGCTCAGATGAGTTTGGGACGTAGTCCGAATCCTTTTCATTTCCTGTTGCATTGTTGAAGATTTTTTGTTCTGGTGTTTCCGCATCTGCGGGAGAATGGGCGCAGATGCGAGTCCTTAGATACGGACAATCGGTCGTAGAAGCGCAAGCAGGCTTGGCTGGAATAGACCGCAAAAGCCAAGGTTTTGGGTGCAGAAGCTAGATTGAGCACAGAATTGTGTTTGGCTTCGCACCTGCGATTGCGAGGAAGCGGATGGAGATGCGCAGGTGCGAGGGGTCAGCTGGCTAGCGGAGTCCGCAGAAGCGGGGTCGTTGTTAAACCCCATATTTTCATATGTGAAAGTGCACCATAAATAAATTAATGAAAGCTCGAAAATGAGGTGTTACATCCATCATTTTTGTACGTTAAAGCTTCGTCGTAAGTTAATCGACGTAAGTTTGGGAATGAGATTATTTTGAGGTCGTAAGCATTATGCTACTTTAAAAAAGTGATGAGTATATTCGTGAAGGTGACAGGGTAAGCAAATCGAAGAAAATAAATTTCATCGAAATTTTTCATTTTGGGATAAAATACAGCCCGAGCTAAAATACCCGGTATTTATGGACTAGTACCATACAAGGTACCACATGGCCATGACAGTAAGGTATATAAGGTGTGTTAAAAGTGAGTAGTATTATAAGTAATTTGAGATGATTCTTAATTATGTGGATAATCGAGTAATTATTGATTTTAGTGGGAGATTAATAATTAATTAAGATAATTGGTGGTTAATTATTGGGCAAAATCCATAACATGGCAGCAAACCCATATAGGAATTGTGACTCATAAGTCACTATGGTTGTGTGGCATATCTTAAATAGCATGAGTCATACTCATTAAATAAGGAAAAGACACATATTTACTCTTAAACAACATGATTCACATCCTTTTAATAAAGAAAGTCACTTATTCTTTACTAAGAACAGTAAGTCCAAAACTCATTCCTATATGCATGTAATATGAATTCCAACGTATGTTTGTGTGTTACAGGCGTAAATCACATATCAAAGATAAGATCATCAACAAATCAAAGCAACGTGAGCTCTTGCAATTACAAGGGAGTACGGTGCAATCTTTCTCAAGAATATCATACGGATTTTCCCTACTTCGGTCCGTCGTTACGTGTTGTTGCAATCAACGTGTGCTAAAGGGATTGTCAAGAGAACCGGTTCAGGTATATTAAGGCTATCCCTTCTTTCATTTGGCATGATCTATACGACACAAACGAAACGTGCAAATGCACAATTTTCATAAATAACTCTATTCATAGAAATATTAGAGATGCTTATGTTCTTGATTCCTCATGTGTCATGTTATTCTATCATCTGTTCATGGGTCTTAGAGAATACGTAAGTTGATGAAGTTTACTTCATAGTATTATTCAAAGGCAAAATGGTCTTATGACACTCCGAAAGATTTTATTGACGTACTTCTCACGCATTGCATTCATGTACATTGACCCATGACCAGATGGCGTTATATACATAGGAAAAGGTTACGGTGTTATATACGCACCACCAGCTGATCAGTTGGTATACGTTGATAATTTGCCCACAGTGGACAAGACGATATGATGGGATACCCTCAGAGACATGATGATGTTATGAACGCATATACCCATGCATGGTATGACATTTACACGCATATGCATGACCTTATAATATTAGATGATACACAGAGTTATTCAGATATACATGTTGAGTCTTTTACTCCATGTTTCTCTCAAACCTATTATTTACTGTTTTTCATTCCTTACATACTTGGTACATTATTTGTACTGACGTCCCTTTTGCCTTCGGACGTTGCGTGTCATGCACGCAGGTCTTGATAGACAGGTTGAGAGTCCTCCAAGTAGGCTGTCAGCTCAGCGAAAGACGTTGGTGCACTCCATTTGCTCCGGAGTTGCTTATTTGGTTTGTATGATTTAGACATATATTGATTGGTATGTCGGGGCCCTGTCTCGGCCTTATGACGTTTATGTACTCTTAGAGACTTGTAGACATATGACATGTAAATGAAAGTTTGTATGGCCTTGACGGCCTATGTCAGTGTACGAGTGATTATTTCGGCCTTATAGGCCCGTATGTCATACGTATAAGTCGATATATCAAGTTGAGTATTTCCTCATGTTTTATTCTACTTATCTCACACAGCCTTTCCATCTCATTTACCTATAAGAGTATCCTACAAAAGGATACGCTATGTTGGTACTCGGTTGAATAAGGTACCGGGTGCCCATCGCGGCCTAGTAGTTTGGGTCGTGACAAAAGTGGTATCAGAGCAGTTCTGTCCTAGGGAGTCTACAAGCCGTGTCTAATAGAGTCTTGTTTATGGATGTGTCGTGCATCACACTTATAAGCAGGAGGCTACATGGCATTTAGGACTGTCACCCTTTCTTCTTACTCTAGATTGTGTGGTAGAGCTCAGTTGTAAGAACTCAATTTCTCAAACTCTATCTTATTCATAATACGACGTTGCCTACATCCAGAAAGACGGTTGGTAAAATATTGCATGTGTCTATGGAAGATTTGAGTTAGAGGAACCTGATTCTGCACGATGCTTATGATGAGTAAATGTGAGGTTTTCAGCAGATCATGTGTGTAAAAGGTGTAAGCTTCTTGATACGAAGCCCTAATGCATGAACGTCTATCCACCCATGAGGTAAGATGCAACGAGAAAATTAGAAGGTACATGTTTCAACAAGTAAAAGAAGCGAGGTGAAAAACGGTACAAGGTACCCAGTTAGTAAGGATGAACATTATCTGCAATTCGGGAAGAGAGATATAAGCATTTTGAGTTGTCTTCAACAGCAACAGATGTATGTACAATCGCCCACACCCATCTGAGCTGACGGATATGGTTTAAGAGAAGAACAGGATATCTGTTACATCTCGCGTTTTAGTACGTTAAAAGTTTCGTCTTCAGTTAATGTACATAGACTCAGGGATAAGATCATCTTGATGTTAACGTATTTACGCTATTTATAAAAAGCGATAAATAAGTGTTATGAAGGATAAAGGGGTACACGAATTAAAGAAAACGAGTTTCGCTGAAAGTGGCTAATTTGGGATAAAATACGGGTCGAGCGATAATACCCGATAATTATGAACTAGTACCACGCAAGGTACCATATGACCACGGTAGTATAATGTATAAAGTATATATAAAGTATATTAAAAATAAGTAGAATTTTATATAATTTGAGGCAATTTTTAAATTATGCAGGTAATAGGTTAATTACTGGATAACGGGACATTACTCAATTAACTAATAAGTGGATAAAAACATAATAATTTACACCCCAATAACGTGGCAGCATAAAGTGACTCTTAGTCACTCTAAGTATTAGGTGGCTACCTAAGAATACTAGAACTTCAATGGAAAACATTTAGACACAATCTGATTCCATGTCTCATTTAGAGAAAAGGAACCAAAGAAAATGACCAAAAATCCTAAAAAGAACCTATCCTTTCTTAGTTTGAATTTTCAAGAACAGAAGCTCAATTACTTCAACGAGCAGAAGCTTGAAAATTCGTTCGAAACATTTCGACAAGCAGAAGCTTCCTTTCCTGCAAATTAATTCCATCGAAATAGTTCAAAGCAGCAGAAGCCTATTTTCATTCAAAATTTTGCGGTTACAAGAGTACGGTGCAATCTTCGTCAAGAATATTATACGGAATTTTCCCTACTCCAGGTATGTTAAGGCCATCCCTTCTTGCTTTTGGCATGATCCAAATAATACAGAATGTTTAACCCAAAAAATAGTTTTCAAGGTCAAAGCAATAATTTTATATGACGGGCCACAAGCAACCGATTCAATCCGAAAGATATAAAATTTCGTTAATACAACGTGATAAAGAAGTGGAAAATAAATTCAATGACAGATAATATAATAAAAATAAAGCAGAGAGGAAAGAATTCTTATTGAATGATCCTTGATAGGATAATGAGCCGAACAGAACTTGAAGACCGAACTATGGCTAACTTGAGAGCAATATGCTATCACTTACAATGTGTAAAATTGTAGAGAAGAAAATTACATTCCCCTCATGGTGGTAAAAATATGTCTATTTATAGGACTAAATCTAAGTAACCATTATCCTTGAATTATGTGTCCATTATGAGCATTTACTCAATTCATCCATTACTTTTGGAAGACTTGTAACAGCTGTGTAAATGCTAGAATTTCGTAACTGATGAGTTAATTTCGTAACTGATGAGTTAATTCCATAACTGATGAGTCAATCCCGTGCCTGTTGAGTCAATCCCGTGCCTGTTGAGTCAATCCCGTGCCTGTTGAGTCAATCCCGTGCCTGTTGAGTCAATCTTGTAATTGATTGCCTTGTTCTGACCGTTACAATCATTTATTGCATTTATTAATAAATGATTTATAATTGATGGTGTAATGATGGTAAATCCCATATAATCGGGGATTAATTGATTCCTTCCTCATTGGTAATTATGAGATATTCTCTCGCACCTGATCGGGGTTATTTCATGATGATCAGTTCCGTGGCTAACAGGCACGGTATGTTCGGTCCCGGGGGTGTTTCACATATCGTCTTTACATGTTATTCTTTACTTTTCTTCAAACTTTGCTGACACGTGTCGCCATTTAATAGACCCACATGGCGAGTCCAATTTTCACCAATACAGATAGTCCCCCCACTTTCCGGTTACTCACTATGATGTGACCGGGAAGTGGAAGATTTTATCCTTTTCATCCTTGCCTCTGCCTCATTAAAAACCTTGCCAGAAAAACCCAATAGGGACAAAAACCGGACGAAGGAAAAAAGAGTGCAGAACTTA
Organism: Nicotiana attenuata; assembly: GCF_001879085.1. Taxonomy (NCBI): domain Eukaryota; kingdom Viridiplantae; phylum Streptophyta; class Magnoliopsida; order Solanales; family Solanaceae; genus Nicotiana; species Nicotiana attenuata. The sequence continues at coordinate 124,139 of NW_017670806.1, forward strand.
GATATTCATATGATAACTCCGTCGCTTATGTTCCTTTCGTCAATAATCGGTTGGTTTACCCCTGTCTTGTTTCGGGGTTTGAAGTCAAATCTTTGCCTTATGTTTGCAAAGTTTGATATATATATTTCGGCTTTATTTTCTGCCTATTTTAATGTTTGGGTTTTTGTTTTACCCTTCAACTTTGCATTAAAAATACTTTAATGCTCCGTGACTTTTTTGAATAAGCACGAATTATAAAAGAGGGCCCTTTTATGAACGACACTTAATGAAGAAGACGTCTCAACTTCATAATGGTGTAAATATACAAAAGAGAGATAGGAATTTTCACATGTTTTTCTTTAACAATGTTTTGGAGAAAGTTTTTACATTGAACTTTCATAACATTTCACATGTGTTTGTGTATCGTCTATAACTCATTTTGCAACTGTTTTTTCTTTTAACAGATTCGATATAAGCTTGCACTCGTAACTGTTTTTCTTTTGCAATAGTTTTTTTTTGAATTAGTACAAGGGGATAACTATTTTTGTTTACAATAGTTTTAAATATAAGGGTATGAATTTTTACCCATAACTATTTTTATTGATAACAGTTTTCAAATGAATACAAGGGTAATGCTTTTTTCATCCGTAACTGTTTTCAGTTACAACAGTTTTTGAGTAAGTACAAAGATGTGCATTTTTACCCGTAATTAATATTCTGCCTTTAACCTTTTTTGAAACATTCGTTTATATTTATGAATATGTTTTCAAAGGTTTTCGAGTCAGGCTTGTGTTTTTGGCTCGTGACTTTGCTCTTAACTTTCGATTTGTTGGGTAGACCTTAGGCTTGACTTGAATTTTGATTTTTCTAGTCTTCTTTGCCTTCCATATATATAGTCCCCCAAGTGTTAGAGCTTTGAAGTATGAAATCTCGAGCATTTGATTATTCCTTCCATGTGGTCCATTTCCTGAAAAGGAAAAACATACGGGACTCGGAGGCATATAATTAGATGATGATTGCTTAACCCTTTTTTTTTATCAAAAGGGTTGTAACCTAGACCGGGAATAATCCAGTGTTCCTCGTGTCTTTCGGGTCTAATATCATCATTTGGCATTTTAGGGAATTTATCCGAGTACAAGTTTTTCTTGGCACTTTAGAAAATTATTTGAGTGCTCATACTTAGTCTTTTAGACTTAAAATATATATTTGGATGCATCGTTACTTGTGCGATGTCTAAAGTTGCACCTTTGGGTGTCTAACTTTTAAATAAAAGAGAGCTCTTTTATATACTTTAAACGCTATGAATAGGACGTCTCCTTTTCATTCGGGCGTAAAATAAGATCGATTGATCCGAGTAGACTTTTAGTCTGAGGGATTATTAAACCCGGTAGGATTTACAAGAGTATTGACCCCATTAAAATTTACGGGAGTATTGATCCCGGTAAGACATTGAATTTGAGGGAGTATTGATCCTAAATAAATATATCTTAGTAGATTTGTCCTGAAGAGACATTTAATCTGATTGGATTTTGAATCTAAATTGGAGTATATGAACATACTTCCAAGTAGAGAGGGACATATGTCCGAAATAATATTTGAGATTTACGGGATAATCGATCCGAGTCATAATACAATTAGCCATTAAGAAAGGCTTATATATTTAGCTTGAATGGTCGTTGTTGGACCGAATATAAGTTGCGTGTTTGTTCAAAGTGAACTTTATTCTGGTGGCATATTTGCATACCTTTATCTTGACTTAGATGTAAAACTCTCGTTTTTTATCGTGGGATTCTTGACTCTGACATGGAGTTCTCGATCCTTTTTGTGTACGTGTAGTATACGTATTTTTGAAGAACTCATTCAACACTGTTTGAAGTGTTTATGCTTGATATGAGTAATACAACTAACTGAGTTGAGCTGGTAAATTATATCGGAATACTCTTAGGAATTCTATCTCCCAAGGCAATCAATTGTTTGTATCACTTCTTATAATGTCAGGTCAAATTGACTAATCTTCAAGTATAAGTAATCTTCCTAGCGTTTGAGTTTTGAGGTATGAGAACTCAAACACTGGAATCATAATTTGACAATCCGCAGTTTAATAGTCCCCAGTAGGATAGTTAGTTTCGATATTGATGGACTTTCAAATGGTCCAGTTCCAACATAGGGACGGTACTGAAGCTCTTTTTATCAAATATTTTGTACTCTGGTCGGGAACTACGGAGGTTCCAAAATGTTGTCGAGGATCATGCCATATCTTGATTTGAGCTATTCATACTGACTTTGATGAGTTTTGATTTAAAGCCTTATTACCGGAGTAATTTTCACTGCTTTCTTTATAAATTTCTCGCATCATATATTTTGTTTGTTTGGCCCATGTGGCATTTTAGCTTTTGGAGCCTTGAATATTCTCAAATATAATTCTCCTTCAACAAGGCAGGCAGTACGGGATGAGACGCACTCAGAGTTATCGAGAGCATGCTTGTCTTTGGGTAAAGTCCCATTCTGCAAGTAATAAATGAATTTATTATGCCAATTCAAATTAAATTAGTCAGGCTTACCTCATTTTCATTCTAATTGATGATAGATCAGGGATCGCCTAAATAAGAGATGGATCAATCCCGAGATTGTTTGATCCGGAAATGATATTTCTCAATAAGTGCCCGGCGTTGCTTTCGGAGTCAGTGATATCAGCAGTAGATCCGAGACTAGTACATCTGGCTCGATTTTCTTGGGCTGCATAGTTTTCTTGGATTTGATCAATCGTTAAATTAATATTTTTGCTCTGAGTCCCCAAGCTAATTTAAGCCCTGTAGCATATGCTTCATACTCGGCTTTGTTGTTAGTAATAAAATAACTTTTATGAATTATCTAACTACTTTCCCTGATAGGCATTAAGCATTGTCCCTAACTCGGGAAGTTTAGTACTTGTGGACCTAATTGTGTAGAAGGTCCAGATCCCGAGAATTATCCCAGAAATAATATGTTCGGGTAATATGTTCGAGCTAAGATTAATCATGAAATCTGTTAAATTTGTGATTTTATAGCCGTACGGACTGATAAACAATATCATATTCACTTAGTTTGACTACTTATTTAGCTAGCCTTCCTGACAGTTCATGTTTATGCAAAATATTGCGCAATGAAAATATAGTGACTACGAGAATTGAATGACATTGAAAATAAAACCTTAGATTTAGGGCAACTACAATTAATGCCAACTTATCAAAATGTAGATATGTAGTTTTCGTATCTAAGAGCATTTTATAATAGATAGGAGAATGTGTACCTTTATCTTCTTGAATTAAAATTGCATTTACCGAGACATCCGAGACAATTTGGTATAGCTGCAATCATCTTTCTCCTCGGAATTTTGAAAGTAATGATGTGTTGTTGTTAGATAGCAAGTTCGAGTGATTCGACTTTTCGGACTAAACCGATCTTTCGAATTTCTATAACTTTATCTTTTATTATTTGACTCTAGTTTCTGTTTTTGCTTGACAGGATTATACCGCGGGTCAATATTGAGCATATAAACCTTTTCCTCCGGTGGTATACCTATTATGTTAGCATGGAGGCAAGAAAAGCAATTTTTGCTAGCATGCAAAAGTTTAATCAACTTACATTAAATTCGGTATCGAGGCTCGACCAACGCAAACCTTCCTATTTGGGAAGTCAATGATAATTTCTAGTTCTTCAGCATTTGACCTCGTGGCTTCTAATGCCTTCGTTTCAGTGATTGTTTTCGAAAATATTTGTATAATTGTCCAAGGTTATTAATGAACCTTCCTTTCTCGTGGTTTATTCCATCCCGCAGCTATCTCTTCTTTTTCAGTTGTTAGGTGTGATATCTTTGTAAGCAATCTCGTGGGTGTTTTACCCATATGCTCTTCCTAATCTTCATTCTTCTCCTGTTTTTTAGATTTTTGCAATTTAACAAGGTAATTCCTTACCTGTTTGGGTAGATCCGGATCTTTTCCAGCCCGTGAAGAAAATCTTGTATTTCTTCGCTCGGACCTGTTTTTGACTTTCAATTGAAAGTGCGTGTCTTCCTCTATTTGGAGCTTTGTATCATATTGAATGTAAATTTTACTCCTCAGTTCCGGGAAGGTCCGGCTTTATTCTTATGACTCCTTCAATCGGATCCGGAATCACCTCGGTTTGGTTTTCGAACCTGTTTTTGGACATCTTATTAGTGTCGATTTGACTTACCGTGTCTTCTTCCGTTTAAATTCCGGTGCTGCAACGGTTATGCATATCATTCTCGCAGGATAGATAGGAATTCTCGGAGGTGTTCTATCCGCTCGTTCTGTTCCTTGATCTGTTCCTGTAAGGTTAGAACTAAATTTTGCAAATTAAAATTACCTGGTGTATCTGAACCTCCTGTTCCGGAACTGTTTCGTACAGATCCGTTATAATCAGTTCTGGTACTGATATACATTCTCTATTTTTCTCTGCTTGTTGCTTACATATCATCATCATGTCTATTATTCCCTTTTTATTTTGCATGGTAAATCCATCTCCAACTTGGTTGTCCTCAACTGTGTTGATTGGAAAATTTTTAGCCATCATGAAGGTTTAAACTGAAAACAAGCGATTAACAAAAATTGTTACTATCTTTGGATGAATAGCAAACTTGCTTGAGTTCCCGGTAACGGAACCAAACTGTTTAACCCAAAAAATAGTTTTCAAGGTCAAAGCAATAATTTTATATGACGGGCCACAAGCAACCGATTCAATCTAAAATTTCGTTAATACAACGTGATAAAGAAGTGGGAAATAAATTCAATGACAGATAATATAATAAAAATAAAGCAGAGAAGATGAATGATCCTTGATAGGATAATGAGCCGAACAGAGCTTGAAGAGCCGAACTATCGCTAACTTGAGAGCAATATGCTATCACTTACAATGTGTAGAATTGTAGAGAAGAAAATTAGATTCCCCTCATGGTGGTAAAAATATGTCTATTTATAGGACTAAATCTAAGTAACCATTCTCCTTGAATTATGTGTCTATTTTGAGCATTTACTCAATTCATCCATTACTTTTGGAAGACTTGTAACAGCTGTGTAAATGCTATAATTTCGTAACTGATGAGTTAATTTCGTAACTGATGAGTCAATCCCGTGCCTGTTGAGTCAATCCCGTGCCTGTTGTGTCAATCCCGTGCCTGTTGAGTCAATCTCGTGCCTGTTGAGTCAATCCCGTGCCTGTTGAGTCAATCCCGTGCCTGTTGAGTCAATCTTGTAATTGATTGCCTTGTTTTGACCGTTACAATCATTTATTGCATTTAATAATAAATGATTTGTAACTGATGGTGTAATGATGGTAAATCCCATATAATCCGGGATTAATTGATTCCTTCCTCATTGGTAATTATGAGATATTCTCCCGCACCTGATGGGGGCTATTTCATGATGATCGGTTCCGAGGCTAACAGGCACGGTATGTTCGGTCCCGGGGGTGTTTCACATATCGTCTTTACATGTCATTCTTCACTTTTCTTCAAACTTTGCTGACACGTGTCGCCATTTAATAGACCCACATGGCGAGTCTAATTTTCACCAATACACAGAAGAAACGAGCAAACGCACAGTTTCCTTAAATTACTCTATTCATAGAAATACTAGGGGTGTCTATATTCTTGATTCCCCATGAGAATTATTATTATCTTGTGTTCATGGGTCTCAGAATAATACGCAGTGGAAAAAGGTTATCCGGAAGGAATTTTGAGATTATTACGTATTTTTCATGCATTTCACCCATTTATACATGTGCATTGACCCATGACCAGATGGCGTTATATACGCGTATATAAGTAAATATATGTATATGGGATATGGGAAAAGGTTACGGCGTTGTATACGCACCACCACCTGATCAGTTAGTATATGTTGATTATGTTGCCCACAGTGGCCGAATAGATATGATGGGATGCCTCAGTGGCTTGATGATATTATATACACCCATACCTATGCATGGCACGACATTTATACGCATGTGCATGACATTATAAATTTTTCAGAATTTGCAAAGTTATTCAGATTTGAAGATGTGTTTCTTTATTCCATGTTTCATCTATGTCTTTTACGTACTAATTTTCATGACTTACATACTCAGTAGATTTTTCATACTGACGCCCTATTTGACGAAGCCTGCGTTTCATGCCCGCAGGTGCAGGTAGGCAAGTTGACGGTCCCCCTTCTTAGGATCCCTGATCAGCGAGAGTTGGCGTGCTCCGTTTGATCCGTAGCTGCTTTTGATTTTGGTATGATATGTTTATATATATATATATATATATATATATATATATATATATATATATATATATATGGGTATGACGTGGCTCAGTCCCGTCTTTGTACAGTTATATTTCTATTCGAGGTCTGTAGACAATATGTCTAGTTGGGTTGTATGTGGCCTTGTCGGCTTTCAGTTTTAGAGGTATAGTTGTCTATGGCAGCCTTGAAGGCTCGCCCACTGTATTCTGCATGTATGCGCATATATGCCTTGTTGGAAGGTCTCCTTCATGTATGTTATTTTCATAATTCAGCAGATGTTATTCAGGTTCATATCTTAGACGCATGATTAGGGGTGTTTGACCGGTAGGACTCAGGCACCCGTCGCGGCCCATCGGTTATGGTCATGACAAAAGTGGTATCAGAGAACCGTATCTAGTAGAGTCTTGTTTATGGGTGTGTTGTGCACCACACTTATAGATAGGAGGCTATCGGATATTTAGGATGGTTACTTTTCTTTCTAATCCAGATTGTGCGATAGAACTGAGTCATAAGTATCCACTCCTAATCTTTACCTTATTTATGTTTTTAGCGATGCAGATTACTACTAGACGACAAGCGCAAGCCTCTAGCACGGGTCAGAAGGCTACGAAAGTGTTAGAAAGAGATATAAGTTACACAATGGAGTCAAACCCATCAGAGATCATGGTTTCTATTGAGGTGGATCCATCCGAGAATCCATATGAGTCATTCGTTCAAGCTATTTCTACCACTCCGGCAGCAGATGGGGTGAGAGGAGTTCCGACCTCGCCAAGGATCTTAATTTCATTATCACAGCCCGTTGATCAGGGTATAAAGGGAGTAGTGCATGGATTGGCACAGCCGGGTTTTCCTCAGGCTCAAAACTATGTCAAGTCATTTGCGGACACCAACTCTTTTGAGGTTCCAGATAGTCCACAGTCTTGGGAGTCCGTCAATCAAGGTTCGCTAGTGTATGTTATGGGATATGCAGAGGAAGAGGATAGTAGTCGGGCCAAGAGGAGGAAGGTAACCGATAAGGATATGAAGGTTCCGCTTCGAAGAGTGTCTGATCGAGTTTCTTATATAGGACGAGGTAAGGACTCTCTACTGTAGACTTCCTCCAAGTGTCAGTTTTTGGTAGGTGAGTTACACATCTTCTTGGAATATTACCAAGTCAGGGTTTTATATGTGTTAGTATGTTTTATGAGGACGTAGGGAGCCCCGTCCCGACTTGTATATATTATGGTTATGCCTACTTAAAGGTTTTGCAGACATTATCCTGTATATAGTTTTGGGTATGACATATCTACGGTCTAGTAGACCCCTATGTATATAGACCTTTTTAAATTAGTTATGCAAGTTATGTTTTAACATTGTTACCTATATATATGGATGTGGCCCGAAATGGCCCGTGATAGATTTGATAATAAACAAGGATAAGATACGTGGTGTTCGGTTGGGTACAACTTGATATTATAATAGGTATGGATTGGTTGGCCTTTTGTTACGCTAACATCAAGTGTAGATCAAAGATGGTTTGATTTCTGTTTCCAGGAGAACCTGTTTTAGAATGGAAAGGTAATACGACATCGCCAAGAGGTAAATTTATCTCCTATCTCAAGGCAAGGAAGATAATCAGAAAGGACTATACTTATCACTGAGTTCGGGTTTGGGATGTGGAAATAGAGTTACCAACCATTCAGTCCTTTCCTGTAGTCAATGAGTTTCCCGATGTTTTTCCCGATGAGCTTCCGGGTCTTCCGCCAGAGCGAGAAATTGAGTTTGTCATTGACCTACTACCAGATACTCATCCAATATCTATTCCACCTTATAGAATGGCCCCCGCAGAACCGAAAGAGTTAAAGGAACAACTAAGGGACTTGCTTGAAAAAGGTTTTATCAGACCTAGTACATCACTGTGGGGAGCACCTGTATTGTTTGTGAGAAAGAAAGATGGTTCCTTACGAATATGTATTGATTATAGGCGGTTGAATAAGGTGACGATCAAGAATCAGTACCCGCTCTCGAGGATTCATGATTTATTTGATCGGATACAAGGTGCCAAGTGTTTTTCAAAGATAGATTTGAGGTCCGGGTACCATCAGGTAAGGGTTAAGGAGGAAGATATTCCGAAGACAACATTCAGGACCAGATACGGGCACTTTGAGTTTCATATTATGTCATTCGGTTTGACCACATGCGCCAACAGTATTCATGGATTTGACGAAATATGTGCAGGCTCTTTTTAGATTTGTTCGTAATTGTATTTATCGATGATATATATATTGGTATATTCTCGTTCAGAGGCTGAGCATCTAGATCACTTGTGAACTGTGCTCAGAGTTCTACAAAAAGGGAAATTGTATGCAAAACTCTCTAAATGTGAATTCTGGTTGAACTCTATAGCTTTCCTTGGGCGTATCATTTCGGGTGAAGGCATCCAGGTGGATACACAAAAGATTGAGGTAGTGAAGACTTGGCCTAGACCCACAACATCGATGGAGGTTCGTAGCTTCTTCGTTTGGCAGGTTATTGCAGGAAACCTGAAACGGAATTTTCTTCTCTTTTAGCATCTTCGACCAAAGTTGTATGTAGTGTCTCGCTTGATGTTCTGGAAAGGAAATCTATGGTGCAAGCAAGTTGAAGGAAGGTTGGGAATAAGTATAAATAGATATGTGTAGGTCGCAAGCTAAAGTATGATAGAGCAACAAGGTTTTAGGAAGACCCGAGGAAGGATAAGAAAAGATGAGTGAAAAGGTGACGAGAATGGATAAGTCCTTGGGGTTAAGCTCATAAGAGAGCTGATGGTTTCTCTAAGTTATAGAAAGCTCAATATAGCCTGAATGAACTCAAAAGAGTCTAAGACTAGTAACATTTAGAATAGATGAAATGTTGCCCTGGTAATGGAGTAAAGGCGTAGTTATGATAAATAAAGGATGAAGTTTGGGCCTTCGAAGAGGGGAATTTCATGAATTGTGAAAGGTTAGAATACCCATATAAGTTAACTCAGGAGGGAGCCAGGTTTTAGTGGACCGATGCTTGCGGACGGAGTGCCTAGGCATTGAAGGACATATTAACTTCAACACCGGTTCTAACGCTCCTAGAAGGGACCAATGGTTATGTTATCTATTGTGATGCTTCAGATGTTGGATTGGGTTCTGTGTTGATGCAGCATGGTAAAGTTGTATCTTATGCTTCTAGACAACTAAGAAAGCACGAGAAGAATTACCTGACCCACGATTTAGAGTTAGCCGTAGTGATTCATGCACTAAAGATATGGAGGCACTACTTGTATGGCATTCATGTTGATATCTATACGGATCATAAAGAGCCTCCAGTACATCTTCAAGCAAAAGGAATTGAATCTACGTCAAAGGAGATGGTTGGAGCTACTTAAAGACTATGGCGTTGATATTTTATACCATCCGGGGAAGGCGAACATAGTAGCCGACACCTTTAGCCGTAGATCTATGGGTAGCTTGTCATATTTACAGCCAGAAAAGAGGGGAATAGTCCATGAGGTTCATCAGCTAGCTAGTCTCGGAGTTCGTTTACTAGACTCAGGTCATATTGGAAATTCTCTTCAGCATACGGCAACATCGTCGTTAGTAACTGAAGTAAAGGAATGCCAGTACGAGGATCTTGTGTAGTTCATTATAGGGATACCACCCCTCAAAGGGAGAAGGCACCGTTTGAAATTATAGAAGATGGGGTCCTTAGATATCGAGGACGATTATGTGTCCCTAATGTTACAGGGCTGCGTCGGCAGGTTATGGGAGAAAACTCATTATACTCGTTATTCTATCCATCCAGGAGCATCAAAGATGTATCATGATATCAAGGAGGTATATTGGTGGGATGGAATGGAAAAGGATATAGCGGAGTTTGTTGCTCAGTGCCCTAACTGTCAGCAGGTTAAGATTGAGCATCAGAAACCTGGTGGGTTATTGCAGGCTATGGAGATTCCAACTTGGAAATGGGAAGTAATCAATATGGATTTCATCGTAGGCTTACCTCGTACCCAGCGTAAGTTCGATTCGATATGGGTGATTTTTTATAGGCTTACAAAGCCAGCCCATTTTCTGCCCGTTAGAACTACATATTCCTTAGAGGATTATGCGAGGCTTTATATTAAGGAGATAGTACGACTGCATGGTGTCCCTGTATCTATTATCTCGGATAGAGGAGCCCAATGTACAGCTAACTTCTGGAGGTCATTCCAAAAAGGATTGGGGACTCAAGTAAGTCTTTGTACATCATTTCATCCCCTGACAGACGAACAGGCTGAGCGTACTATTCGTACACTGAAGGATATGTTATGAGCTTGTGTGATGGACTTCAAAGGTAACTGGGATGATCATCTGCCGCTTATTATGTTCGCATATAATAATAGCTACCATTCTAGTATTCAGATGGCTCCATACGAAGATCTTTATGGATGGAAATTTAGGTCGCCTATAGGGTGGTTTGATGTTGGAGACTCTGGATTACATGGGCCAGACCTAGTTCGGCAAGCCATAGAAAAAGTAAAGCTTATCCTGGATCGACTGGTGACAGCTCAGAGTCGTCAGAAGTCATATTCTGACGTGCAGCGATGAAATTTGGAGTTCGGGGTTAATGACTGGGTATTTTTAAAGGTGTCACCTATGAAGGGTGTGATGAGGATTTGAAAGAAAGGCAAACTTAGCCCACGGTATATTGGGCCTTATAGGATCATTCGGAGAGTGGGCCAAGTGGCTTATGAGTTAGAATTTCCCTCGGAGTTGGAGTCTGTCCATCTAGTTTTTCACGTATCTATGTTACGGAAGTACATTGGCAATCCTACCCGAGTGGTGCCCACGGATGATGCACAAATTACAGAGGACTTGTTATACGAGAAAATTCCGGTTGCCATCCTAGACCGACAAATCCGCAAGCTACGGAATAAGGAGGTAGCCTCCGTGAAAGTACTTTGGAGGAACAAGAATATGGATGAAATGACTTGGGAGGCCGAGGAAGACATGAAGTCTAGATATCCCTACTTATTTCCTCCTCCAGAGAAGGGTCCAACAGAGACGTCATAACCATAAGATATGTGTATACATTCTTGTGTTGGTTATTATCGTTGGTCATGTAAGGTCATTGTCGTTATTCATAATTATGGTCATGTGTGGCGTTGGGTGATTAAGCTTCTACGGGGAGAGTTGGTAGTGGTGTTGTTACAGAGGTGACCCTGCCACAGTTATATAGATCACGGGGAGTTGAACATTCGAGGACGAATGTTTCTAAGGGGGGAAGGATGTTACATCTCGCATTTTCGTACGTTAAAAGTTTCGTCTTCAGTTAATTGACGTAGACTTGGGGATGAGTTTATCTTGACATTAATGCATTTACGCTATTTTTAACAAGCGATAAATAAGTGTTATGAAGGATAAAGGGGTACACAAATTAAAGAAAACGAGTTTCGTTGAAAGTGGCCAATTTGGGATAAAATACGGGTCGAGTGATAATACCCGATAATTATGAACTAGTACCATATGACCACGGTAGTAAAATGTATGAAGTATATATAAAGTATATTAAAAATAAGTAGAATTTTATGTAATTTGAGATAATTTTTTAATTATGCGGGTAATAGGTTAATTACCGAGTAACGGAAAATTACCAAATTAATAATAAGTGGATAAAAACTTAATAATTTACGCTCCAAATAACGTGGCAGCATAAAGTGACTCTTAGTCACTCTATGTATTAGGTGGCTACCTAAGAATACTTAGAACTTCATAGGAAAACATTTAGACACAATCTGATTCCATGTCTCATTTAGAGAAAAGGAACCAAAAGAAAATGACCAAAAATCCTAAAAGAACCTATCCTTTCTTAGTTTGAATTTTCAAGAACAGAAGCTCAATTTCTTCAACGAGCAGAAGCTTGAAAATTCGTTCGAAACATTTCGACAAGCAGAAGCTTCCTGTCCTGCAAATTAATTCCATCGAAATAGGTTAAAGAAGAAGAAGCCTATTTTCGTTCAAAATTTTACGGTTACAAGAGTACGGTACAATCTTCGCCAAGAATATTATACGGAGTTTTCCCAACTCCAGGTATGTTAAGGTCATCCCTTCTTTCTTTTGGCATGGTCCAAATTATACAGAAGAAACGAGCAAACGCACAGTTTCCATAAATTACTCTATTCATAGAAATACTAGGGGTGTCTATATTCTTGATTCCCCATGAGAATTATTATTATCTTGTGTTCATGGGTCTCAGAATAATACGCAGTTGAAAAAAGGTTATTCGGAAGGAATGTTGAGAGTATTACGTATTTTTCATGCATTTCACCCATTTATACATGTGCATTGACCCATGGCCAGATGGCGTTATATATGCGTATATATGTAAATATATGTATATGGGATATGGGAAAAAGTTACGGCGTTGTATACGCACCACCACCTGATCAGTTAGTATATGTTGATGATGTTGCCCACAATGGCCGAGACAATATGATGGGATGCCCTCAGTGGCTTGATGATATTATGTACACCCATACCTATGCATGGCACGATATTTATATGCATATGCATGACATTATAAATGTTTCAGAATTTAAAAATTTATTCAGATTTAAAGATGTGTTTCTTTATTCCATGTTTCATCTATGTCTTTTACGTACTAATTTTCTTGCCTTATATACTCAGTACATTTTTTCGTACTGACGCTCTATTTCACGGGGCCTGCGTTTCATGCCTGCAGGTGCAGGTAGGCAAGCTGACCGTCCCCCTTCTTAGGATCCCTGATCAGCGAGAGTTGGCGTGCTCCACTTGATCCGGAGCAGCTTTTGATTTTGGTACGATATGATTATATATATATATATATATATATATATATATATATATATATATATATGGGTATGATGTGGCTCTGTCCCGTCTTTGTATAGTTATATTTCTATTAGAGGTCTGTAGACAGTATGTCTAGTTGGGTTGTATGTGGCCTTGTCGGCTTTAAGTTTTTGGAGGTATAGTTGTCTATCGCAGCCTTGCCGGCTCACCCACTGTATTCTGCATGTATACATACATATGCCTTGTTGGAAGGTCTCCTTCATGTATGTTATTTTTTTAATTCAGCAGATATTGTTCAGGTTCATATCTTAGATGCATACTTTAGGGTGTTTGACACGTAGGACTCAGGCACCCGTCGTGGCCCATCGGGTTGGTTCGTGACAGTATCAAGATCCGGCTGGGGTTAGATTAACCCAAAATAATGGATGGATGGTTTGCGTTAGTTGATATTTCTGAAGGACATTGCGAATGCGCTAATAGATCTCCTTGTGAGACACCCATATGGTGCACTCTAAAATAGTACAACTAGACATGAGTACTACAAAGACATGCACGTGAAGCCTTGAAGGTATAATTATTACCTCAATGTGGTTCCTGTCCCTAGTAGAGAAAAGGGGATAAAAGCAAAAGAGTGTCTTTTTGAACTTTTCAGAATAAAAGGTGATAGATAGAAATATTATCAGGGAAATAAGAAGAGAGAAAAGGAAGGATCATGAGTAAGATGCGATACATGGATGATAATGGTAGATAAAAACGATAACAGTATTACCGGGTCCATAGTTAGGTAAAGGAAGAGACGAGAGGTGATAGGCATTAAGACAACAAAAGAGTATAGGCCATAAAGTCATATCCTCATTTCGAGAAATAAGTTCGTGACGCCAACGTGATAACATGAAAGAAAGAGTTAGACCCCACAGTAATAGAAATCAGTATGGGCGGTGAACAAGATAAACTAAATATGAATTAGGGACTAAATAATTTGATAATATTTGGCATCATGAGAATTTCAGATTGCGTTCCAGCGATAATAGAATGGACGACAGAAGAATACCCTTTAAGGTCGTTCAGGAAGACACTTCCCTAAAGCAAACAATGTGAGCAAAGTTAAGCTTTAGGGACTGTGTGTGCCAATTACATTAGGTGTCACCCTCGTAAGTAGGGAATTTTGTTATCCTTGGTACAGAAGGATTTCCGCAAGGCGAGTAAGGGTCATCGATGATAAGAAAGGATGCCAAAGATGAAGAGGTACAATATCTATAGGTAAATCGTTATAGCTCTAAATCTTAGCGTTCTGTCACGACCCAACTTTCCCTCCATTTGGGTATCGTGATGGAACCTAGTCGTAGGGACCAGGTAAGCCTAACTCATGCTGAATTACCACAATAATAATGAAATTTAACAGTCTAGAAGCAGAAATCTCTGCAAAATAAAGTTCTCAAAACCCGGTAGTACAAGTCATATGCTCTACGGAGTTTCTCTACAAATTCTAAACACAACCGTATGGAAGTAAATACAACAGTGTGAATATAAAATAGGAAGGTGACTCTGAAGCCTGCGAACGCAGCGGCAGGGCTACCTTGAGTCTCGTCGGCAAGAATCCACATAGCTACTAGCAAATAATACCTGGATCTGCACAAAAAAATATGCAGAAGTGTAGTATGAGCACACCACAGCGGTGCCCAGTAAGTATAAAGACTAACCTCGGTGGAGTAGTGACGAAGAACAGTCAAGACACCCACTGGTCTAATAAGCAGAACAAGTATAAGTATAGAAATATTCGAACGTGATATCTATATAAAGGCAAAGTGATATTGCTAACAACACAGTAACTACAATAAGGAAAGGAAACAGCAAGTAACAGTGGAAAACCATAATAAAGCTCATAAAAGTGAACAAAAATACAGCCCAAATTCGAAATTCACAAATACAGTAAGGACAGGTCATAACTCAGCAACTAAGGCAACTTTCACATTAGGTCATAGCCAACAACTTCAATTAATTAGTCAAACCTTTTAGTTGATAAGAACATTTCGGATTATACTTCTTCAAGTAAACATTTTTCTGAAATAGTTCTCTAATAATGAATACCTTTCGAATATAACCTTTTCAAATAGATATCCTTTGAATATAATCACCCCATGACACCTCATCTCATAATCATACAATACGGGTCTCAATACCTAAACCCTAGTACTTAGCATTATGTGCCCTCATCACACCTCATAATCATACTGACAACTCACGTGCCCAAAAGAGCCATTCTCACATGGAAGGAAAATAAACAAGGGTGTGCGTCTATATTCAGAAATCTCAAGGAGGCTCCTATCCGATAAGGGTGCTTAGCCACGTGTATGCTTGTGCAAGTGTCCTAACATAGTTCATACCAGTTAGTAAGCATAAGGACAAGAACGGACAGCACATATACTATTTACATAGGGATAGGATTAATGAAAACAACAGCTCAGAACACAGTGATAATAACAGGGGATCTCCCAGGATACCATCCCGTAGTCCCAAACATAAATGTACAGAGCATTTCCCGGGATACCGTCCCGTAGTCCAAATATAAATATCAGTGGATCTCTCGGGTATTGTCCCGTAGTCCATATCATAATGCACAGGGGAATCTCCCGGGTGCAGTCCCATAGTCCCAAAATAAACGTGCAGGGGGATCTCCCGAAATACCGATCCGTAGTCCCAAAGTAAACATGCAGGGGGATCTCCCGGGATACCGTCGTCCCAAAGTAAATACACAGCGCAACCAACAGAAATAACATTCATAGCACAACAGAAAGCTCGTACATCGCCACGATACATATAACAACAACAACAACAAAAAATGATAATAATTCAAGGTAAGACAAGTAATCAACTCAAGGACCGTAAATCACAAGGAAACAGTAGAACCAGGTCACAAGGAATAACCATAGAAAAGAATGTTGGGATAAAGGGAACAGTTCAACACGGGAAAACTAACGTATAACGACGATCCCACAATATACAAGTCAATAACAAGGAAATTAATGCGAGTCAAGTAGTCCCAAATAAGGGCAAGTCAACAAAAATATATGTTATCTAACTCCTTTTAAGGTTGGACAATTTCGAGGATATTTCACAATACAGTTAGGGAAAGGTGATCTTTAGCTTCACTTAAGACTAAAAAAATTTTCAAGAAGTATAATAATGATTCTCAAATAAGACGAACATCTATGAAAAGATAGCATGACAATAGGAGAAGCAAAATTCTTCTGTTATGTCAAATAGGAGTTGATTAGGCAATAAGAGTGAATCATGAAGCAATTAATTCCAATTGAGCATGTAGAGGTGAAACTAGTAAATAGGAAACTCAGTCATATCAAGAACACATTCATACACAGTGAATATAAAGACCTAAGAACCCTAAAGGCTAATTTTCCACAAATAAGTCCGAGCACGCACTCGTTACCTCGCGTACACGAACTACAATCAACATAGAAGACTCAAATCCTAAGGGGAAGTCCCCCACACAAGGTTAGGCAAGATACTTACCTCAAAGACGACACACCGATACTCTAAAATGCACTTCTCGGGTGAAATGATCTCCGAACGGCTCAAATCTAACCAAAATAACTTCAAAGCACAAATAAAAAACATAAGAAACAGTTCCGAATCATAAAGTCTCAATCTTTAACAAAATCCAAAAATCGGTCCAAAAGTCGACCCCCGGGCCCGCACCTCGGAACCCAACAAATTTTACAAAAACCGAATATCCATTCCGATACGAGTTCAACCATACAAAATTTATCAAATTCCGAAACCATTTGGTCCCTCAAATCACAATTTTTCATTTTAGAAATTTTCTTCAAAAACCAAATCCTTCCCCAACCCAAAACACAATTTAAATGATAAAATTGAAGATAAAATCATGGAATATGTTAGATTCTAGATGAAGAACATTTACCCAATCGATTTGTGTGAAAAACCCTCAATGAATCGCTCAAAACCGAGCTCCACAAGTCAAGATATGAAAAAAATGGTCTAAACCTCAATTTGAGAATATATTCTGCCTGCCCACGGGTTGTTCTTTGCGTTCGCGACACTTCCCTCGCGTTCGCGATGAGTAAATTCCCCGTCAGCGATTTCCAAACTCATTCCAGACAGCCTTTAGTATAATGGCCATAACGTTTTGCACACAACTCCAAATGACAAATGGTTTGATGTTCTGAAACCTAGACACCAAGGGCTATAGTTTGATAGGTTGTTCGTTTCCTGAGTCATTATATATTTCAAGATATAAGCTTTCAAAGTCAACCCCGTGCAGCAGAGATTTTCGAACTCTCCCCGGACAGCCTGTAGTGTAACTACCATACCTTTTTGTGCACAAATCTAAATTCCATTTAATTTACATTTCTAAAAACTAGACACAAAGGGCTACAACTTTCATTTTTGGATCATCTCCAAATTCCTTATAGATTGTGAAATATGGGCCTCCAAATTTAGACCTGTGCAGGCGAGATTTCCTTCTACGCGAACGCGTGAGTTCCTTGGCGAACACGTAGAACAAACTTCCAGAAGCCAATTTCTTCTTCGCGAACGCGGGGGCTCCACGCGAACACGAAGAACAACACCAGATATCAGATAATCAGCATCCAAAGTAGCCCAAAATGATCCGAAACACACCCGGAACACACCCGAGTCCCCTAGGACCCCGTCTAAGCATACAAACAAGTCATATAACCTAACACGGACTCGCTTGAGGTCTCAAATAATATCAAACAACACCAAATCGACGAATCACACCATGAATCGAACTATGAACTTCCAAATCTTCCAACTTCGAAAACTTGTGCCCAAACCTATCAAATCAACCCGGAATGACGCCAAATTTTGCAAACAAGTCCAAAATGACATAATGGAGCTGCTCCAACTCTCGGAATCGCATTCCGAACCTGATATCACAAAAGTCAACTATGGGTCAAACTTCTCCACTTTCCAAACTTCAACTTTTCTAACTTTCGCCGAAACGCCTCAAATTACCCTACGGACCTCCACATCCGAATCCGGACGCACGCCTAAGTCCAAAATCACCATACGAAGCTGTTGAGATCATCCAAAACCCATTCCGGGGGCGTTAACTGAAAAGTCCAATTCTGGTCAAATTCTCACCGTTTAAACTTCCAGAACTAGATTCCTTCATCCAATTTGACTATGAATCATCCATTAACTGAATCTAACCATGCACGCAAGTCGATACTCATATTATGAAGCTGTTACGGACCTTACGCCGCCGAACAGAGCATAATTTCTCAAATTGACCGGAAGGGTCGTTACACATTCCCCTAAAGGGGGGAATACGAGGTTATGTGGCATTAAGTCAGAATTAAGTGGTTCAGTAAGTTTAGAATGGTAAAGGACGAATGTGATTAAAAAGAGGAAGGAATGAGATTGCACTTATTCAAAACCTACAGATATACTACGATACCAGTGCATTATGCAAACACGACTTCAAGGAGAGGAAGTAAGGGTTCCTGTCCGAGATGTTATTGATTAATAAGGAGCCGATGCGAGAGGTAACTTAAGATAAAGGAAATAACCCAAGAAAGATTATGTGGAATATTGATGCGGGAATGGGCCAACAAGTAGTTAGTAGATGATTCAGGAAGAGCCTAGCTATGGCTAGACAAGAGGATACAGACAAATTAACAGATCGTGCAAGATAAACATAGAGAACCCCAATATGGGGAATTTAGCCTCGAAGTTAATGATATCGTGATCCTTGAGAAATATTCGGATAGGAGTTGGGGTAGATAAGATATCGTATGAGTGTTACAAAAAAAAATGCCACTGGGAAGACACTCAAAATATCAGTTCAGAAGCAGCCCTACAAGCATAAGGGCGTGGAGGTAAGTAACTACGGATAATTATAGCCAAGGAAGGACATCAAAAGGTTCGTCGAGTATACAATGTAATAAGCTCGCAGCTTTACAAGAGTCATAGGGTCCTCCCTAAGTACTACAATGAAAGACTAGCTGAGGAAATAAGGAAGAATGCTTCAACCAAAGCAAAGTGACCTAAAGAGAAAATAATTGTGTAACAACAGTCTCACTACAAAATTGTAAGCACTCCAAAAGAAAGCAACACCTACCATGGCTAATGAGCAGGGAGAAAAACTAAAAGTAATATTCGAGACCATATGAGTTGCACAAAAATTTTGGCATGCGTAAGAACTCAGATAAGCTAAGTAGGCACGCAACAAGGGGCAAAAAGACCAGAAAAAGCAATTGCTTACATTCGAAGAAAGATGAAATGGAACAAAAGGAATTATTCGATTAATAATCAGCCGAGAAGACTCTGGTATAAGTTAAAAGAAGGAATTGTGTCCTGGTCATAGACGAAGGATTGAATCACTAGAAGATTGTATCATGGTTTTCCATAGCGTCCATGAAAGGCTAAAGTAATAACTAAATGCCATGAGCCGCAGATTGGAAGATAGCTTAAGCCTACATAAAGGCTGATCAGAAGGAAGAGGAAACTAAAGAGTTACATCGACCAAGTAAATTAGGAGTCTAATTATTGGACCTAGAAAATTATAAAAATCATGATCGAGAACATTGCAGGATCACTCTTAATATTAGAGGTATACGAGAGAAAGTACAACAATCATATTCTATAACGGCTCTATGATAAAGCCAGTTAGAAAAGTATCATCCTCATAAGAAGTCAGTATGAATCTCACACCGGATTGTGTATGCAACAGAGGTGCAATTATTATAATAGAGCTTCCAGTTGTGGAGGTGAATTATACTTATGTGGAAGAGAGCTCATGAAAGAGATAAAAGATATTATGCGAGATTTTAAGGTAAGTAAGGTAAAGGTAAACAACGTACGAGGTACTTAAATGCAGAAGGTTATGAACAGACTATACTTCAGATAGAAGGTTAGAAGCGCGGGGATTTAGTAACCAGGAGTGATAGCGGCATCGTCAATGGCATATTTTCCATCCTATGGTTTCTAGGTATCGAGGAGGCTAATTAAGAGAGTAAAGAAGAGTTAGAGACGATGTGATGTCTCACTTGATGTTCCAAAATGACATAAGGAAATCTATGATACAAGTAAGTTAAAGGAAGGTTACGAGTAGTATAATAAATATATGAAGGACGCAAGCTAAAGTATGGTAAAGTGACAAGGTTTTAGGAAGATAGGAATAAGGACAAGAATGGGCAAGTGAGAATGTGACGAGAAACTGAGAAGTTCTCGGGATTAAGCCTGTGAAAACAAAGAGATATGATGGCTTCTATAATTTATAGAAGGCTCGGTATAGCCTGAATAAACTCAAAGGAGTCTAAGAATAATAGCATCTAGAAGAAATGGAATGTTGCCCTGATAGTAGAATGAGGGTGTGATTGTGATTGATAAATGATGACGTTTGAGCCTTCGATTGAGTAATAAGTTGAAGAGGATTTCATGAATTGTACGGGATTAAAGTACCCATGTAATGTGAGTCATACTGGGATGCTATAAAATATGGTTATGGAAGTATAGTTTCGCCCACTAGATGGATCAATCTAACTACTCCAGATGTCTGCGATGAGACTTGAGCCCTAGCGGCAGTATTACATAAGAGATCATGTTATCAGTGGTAGATGATAGATCAACATTAAGGGGAATCAACAATGGATGGACAAAAGTCACAAAGTATGAGATAAGATTAGGTCGTCATTCTCAAGATGAACATTAATAAGCAAACATTAAAGGACATAGATTTATACATATGGGATAAGCAACGAACGTAACCTGGAGTTAGGTAGCACACCTCAGTAAAGATAAACCGAGGTAAGAGTTATGGCATATTATGACCTACTTAGATGCAGTAAATTCATGCGGATAGATAACCAGGCCTATGAAATAAGATATAGGAATATTTGACAAGGTACTGAGCGAAGAACTTCAGTATACCTATAGATGCCCAGAGAGACATCTTGTCAAGCTATGTATATGTTTACAAAGTTAGGCCTAGAGATGGGCTAAAATCTGGAGGAAGAAGGAGAGAAGAGTCGTATAGGCGCACATATAAAGAAAGTGTCGTACGGGCTACATGACAGAAGGTAGCAAGAGTTACGAAATTGAAAGAATTCCGACCGCAGGCCATGGTATAAGGAAGAGACCTAAATACAGGAATACCCTGGACCTTGGATTCATTCACAGAACAACTGCCTAGGATGTCAAGGAGAGTACTAAAGTATTCACAAGGATTATAGACTATTATAATGATAAGTCCATCAGTCAACATTCGAGGACGAATGTTCCAAAGGGGGGAATGAAGTTACACCCCATATTTTAATATGTGAAAGTGCGCCATAAATAAATTGACAAAGCTCGGAAATGGGGTGTTACATCCCGCATTTTTGTACGTTAATGTTTCGTCGTACGTTAATCGACGTAAGTTCGGAAATGAGATTATTTTGAGGTTATAAGAATTATGCTATTTTAAACAAGTGATAAGTATATTCGTGAAGGTGACAGGGTAAGCAAATCGAAGAAAATTAATTTCGTCAAAATTTGTTATTTTTGGATAAAATACGGCCCGAGCTAAAATACCCGGTATTTATGGACTAGTACCATACAAGGTACCACAAGGTCATGATAGTAAGGTGTATAAGGTGTGTTAAAAGTGAGTGGTATTATAAGTAAGTTCAGATAATGCTTAATTATGTGGATAATCGGGTAATTCTTGATTTTAATGGGAGATTAACAATAAATTAAGATAATTAGTGGTTAATTATTGGGCAAAATCCATAACGCGGCAGCAAACCCATATAGGAATTATGACTCATAAGTCACTATGATTATGTGGCATGTCTTAAATAGCATGATTCATACTCATTAAATAAGGAATAGACACATATTTACTCTTAAAGAACATGATTCACATCCTTTTAATAAAGAAAGTCACATATTCTTTACTAAGAACAGTAAGTCCAAAACTCATTCCTATATGCATGTAATATGAATTCCAACGTATGTTTGTGTGTTACAAACATAAATCACATCTCAAAGATAAGATTTTCAAGAAATTAAAGCAACGTGAGGTCTTGCAATTATAAGGGAGTACGGTGCAATCTTTCTCAAGAATATTATACGGATTTTCCCCTACTTCGGTCCGCCGTTACGTGTTGTTGCAATCAACGTACATTAAAGGAATTGTCAAGAGAACCGGTTCAGGTATGTTAAGCCTATCCCTTCTTTATTCTGGCATGATCAATACGACACAAACGAAACGTGCAAATGCACAATTTTCATAAATAGCTCTATTCATAGAAATATTAGAGATGCTTATGTTCTTGATTCCCCATGTGTCATATTATTCTATCATCTGTTCATGGATCTGAGAAAATATGTAAGTTGATAAAGTTTACTTCATGGTATTATTCAAAGGCAAAATGGTCTTATGACACTCCAAAAGGTTTTATTGACGTACTTCTCATGCATTGTATTCATGTACATTTACCCATGACCAGATGGTGTTATATACGCGTATATATGTATATTATATGTATATGAGATATGGAAAAAGGTTACGGTCTTATATACGCACCACCACCTGATCAGCTGGTATACGTTGATGATTTGCCCACATTGGCCAAGATGATATTATGGGATGCCCTCAGAGGCTTGATGATGTTATGAACGCATATACCCATGCATGGTATGACATTTACACGCATATGCTTGACATTATAATATTAAATGATACACAAAGCTATTCATATATAAATGTAGAGTCTTTTACTTCATGTTTCTCTCATACCTATTGTTTACTGATTTTCATTCCTTACATACTCGGTAAATTTTTACTGACATCCCTTTTGCCTGGGGACACTGTGTTTCATGCCCGCAGGTCTTGATAGACAGGTTGAGAGTCCTCTAAGTAGGCTGTCAGCTCAGCGGAAGATGTTGGTGCGCTACATTTGCTTCGGAGTTGCTTATTTGGTTTGTATGATTTAGACATGTATTAATTGGTATGTCGGGGCCCTGTCTCGGCCTTATGATGTTTATGTACTCCTAGAGGCTTGTAGACATATGTCATGTATATGGAAGATTATATGGCCTTGACGGCTTATGTTCAGTGTACGAGTTATTATATCGGCCTTATAGGCCCGTATGTCATACGTATAAGTCAATATATCAAGTTGACTATTTCCTCATGTTTTATTCTACTTATCTCACGACGGCCTTTCCATCTCATTTACCTATAAGAGTATGCTACGAAAAGATACGCTACGTTGGTACTCAGTTGAGTAAGGTACCGGGTGCCCGTCGTGGCCCAGCAGTTTGGGTCGTGACAATCGTGTCACAGAAGCGACATCGAAGAAGCGGCTCATGTGTCCGCAAAAGCGAAAATGGCTGCGCAGAAGCCTTTAAATCGAGGATTTGGCCGTTTTGTTCATATATTGAGATGTGGGACTCGAATTGAGGCGATTTTGGAGGGAAACTTCATCACAAGAATTGGGATAAATGTTCTACACTCGGTTATGATTATATTTCGAGATTTTATCTTCACTTTTGGTAATTGGATCATAAGTTTAAAAGAGAAATTGGGCATTTTTGTCTAAAACTTCATAAAGCAAATTTTTGAGTTTTGAACGTCGATTCGGAGTTGGATTTGAGCAAAACTGGTATGGTTGGACTCGTAATTGAATAGGCTGTCGGATTTTGTAAATTTTGTTGGGTTCTGAGTTGCAGGCTCGGTTTGACTTTTTGGTCGATTTTGGAATTTTGATTAAAGATTCGAGCTTTATCATTTGGAATAGTTTCCCTAGGCATTAATTGATGCATTTGAGTTGCTATTGGCTATTTTCGGCCGTTCGGAGGTCGGTACAAAAGTGATGGCATTTTTTAGCATCATTTGGCTTGCTCGGTATTGGATTTGGCTTGTTCGAGGTAAATAACACTTCTAAACTTGGTTCTAAGGGTATGACACCCCGAATTATGTGTTATGTGTTTGGTGTTGAGGTGACACACATTCTAGATGACGGACGTGTGGGCGTGCACCGTGTGAATTGTGACTTCGTTATTCCTGTGGTACTGTGTAGTCACATGTTCCTTACTGTAACCATGAAATCTCTACGTACTAGAGCTATTGAGATGTGATCCATGTTAGAAACCATGTCTAGGCTACATGTTTAATCTGTTGGGATCTACTGAGGTCATATTGTTGTTGAATTATTTGTTTAAATTGTAATTTCAATTCAGTCATGCTCATTCATTTCATATCATATCTCGGTCTCTGTTGCTATTTATTGACACATCATATCATCATTTTGGGCTAGTTTCATGGCATTGTGAGCCCGAGAGAGTGGAGATATTGATGCCTGAGTGAGGCCGAGGGCCTGAGTGTGAGTGATATTATGGGATCGGGCTGCACGGCATAGCATGTTAAATTTATTTATACCTGGATCTGGCTTATTATGGCGCTTGGGCTGAAAAGCCCCTACAGAGTCTGCACACACCCCTAGTGAGCGCGGTTGATTTCTATTGAGGGATAGATCTTCCCTAGACATGGATCTTGTCCGAAGCATTGATTTCAAACTTACTCATATTTTTGACGATTTCGGTAAAGGAATTGGCTATTCACTTATATACTTGAAAAGCGGGACTATTTTTGGGGAAACTATGAATATGCTGAGCAATTTATCTCTGGATTACTTCTTTTATTATTTGCTTTACATTTTTATGAATTGTTGTTGTCTATTGGTGTTGGACCCGAACTTGTTCCAGCTCGTCACTACTTTCAACCTAAGGTTAGGTTTTTTACAAATTGAGTACATGGAGTCGATTGTACTCACACTACACTTTTGCACCTTGCGTGCAGGTGTTGGCTGCTGACGTTGTTGTGATCGACGGGAGCTGGATTTAAAGATGTACCTGCGTTTCGGTCGTAGCTGCCTCTTGTTCATAGTAGCCTTAGATTCTTAATAGTCTGTTTATGTACATTTCGAACAAATGATGTATTTATATCATACCAGCTTTGTATATTCTAATCTTAGAAACTCATAATTTGTACTACCAGTCCTTGGGGAATAATTAAGATTAGATGTATTCTTTCATTCAATTGTCTTATTAATTTCATTGAAATTAGATTGTTGTTAATTGGCTGACCTAACAGGTTGGGTTAGGTGCCATCACGACTAGCTAAATTTTGGGCCGTGACAAGTTGGTATCAGAGCTCTATGTTCATAGGTTCTACAAGTCATGAGCAAGTGTCTAGTAGAGTCTTGCGAATTGGCATGATGACGTTCGTACCTATCTTCGAGAGGCTACAGGGCATTTGGGATAAACTTCCCATCTTTCTTTCTTTATCGTGCGGCATTGATTCAGCTTGAAGCTTAACTTTTTGAATTCCTTCCATGCATTCGCATGCGCATGTGAATGCTCGGTACCAGTCGTACGCCAGCGGCTTGTGATTCCATGGATGAGGTGCGAGATATGATTTCTGTGTGCTGATGAAGGTCCAGTGTGGAGGACTTGAGGCCGGGTTTTGACTGTAGCATGCGCACGAAGATTTTAGTTATGTGACCATGTGTTTTTGGACTTATTAGTCCGGTAGTGTCCTTATTAGTGGAATTTGTGGCTCGATGAGTGGTTGGATATCTATATAACGAATATGATGCGAGTGCGGAAAGTGCCCATACTGTTTGAATGCGACGAAATGAGTTTGCTTGAGATGTAAAATGGACTATTGGGTGCTTGATTTGTGTCTTTATTTGATGTGTAGTCTCGAGTTATGGGTGTGTTAAAGGATCTTTCATGTTGCTTAATTGTGGAGTGAAGTAGATTTTCATGTCGTGTTATGAGTTCAGACTTAGGAAGATTATGTGTTGCAATTTGAGTTTGGACCGCTTGTGGAAGTTGCTTGACTGTTACAAGGATGCATGCGAGGTTCGCAGATGATTTGAAGTATTACATGGTTTGTGTTACATGATCTTATGAAAGATTTAGTTGAATTTCACTTCAGTAATGGGGTATGGTTGTTGTAGGTTATCCTATGTTTTATTCCATGGCATTGAGCCAAGAGGGGAGTCTGCTATTTACGAGTTGATTGCGTGGTTATGTGTTGTACTAGTTTTGGTTTGAGGCATACGTGTGAATCGGATATGACTTACAGAGATTAAGATCGAGGGTGACTCGAGTGCACATGGAGTAGGACTTTTCTCGATCGTGTTAAAGCGGGGTTACTTCATTAGGTGTCGTCATGCTAATGGGGCACAAGTCATTTGGACCGTTTGGGGTGGTGCAATTGAAATTTGAGCATAGTGGATGACTCTGGAGAATGGTTATAATGGATTCAAGATTTGTATGTAGCAATTGAGAATTTCGGATTGCTATATGACTAGAATCTGAGATTTGCATTGGATGGTGTCAAGACTCGTGGTATTTCTATATCATTATAGATTCTACGTTTCAGTATCAGCAAGGTGAAAGAAATGGCATTAGATTCATGGAAGGTCTCTTCAGAGTGGGTGTCTCGATGGTAGCACTTTTGGGGTGCTTAAGAGGAAATACAACGACTTATGGGCCTGAGGGTGGTGTGATTTTACTTTAGGATCTCGTAGGGTTAGTTTTGGGTTAAGGATCGTGGTGTTCTGGCAAGAAGAAGTGTTACCTTGAGGGTAATTCACAAGGAACTCGGAGAAATAGGACTGTTTGGTAGTAGGTTGGATCAGCACGGTAATGAGTATGATCGGTTCTTGGGATACTTATGATGTGGTGAGTCTCTACAGGTGTTTCGTGTCAATGCTCTTGGGTTCGGTGACCTGCGTGGCTTGGTTGAGTTAGAGGGATTCGGTTCTAATAGCCTTGTTATGTGCAAATGGATTCCAAAGAGCTCTCGATGATTTCTATCACGGTTTAAGGTGGATATTTCCTACCGACGTGAGAAACATGTTTGAATTGCGATTTTCTCCTGGATGGGATCAATAGAAGGTTTCTGACTGAACGGGTATGTACTCTGCTTGTGACTCAGGCTTGATTATGAGATCCTCATATTTTTCATATGATGGCATGATTGATGCGGTGTGTTGTGTGCGGATAAGATTTATATGTGCAAGCTCACGGGTCAGTTTTGAAGGGAAGGTCATGAACTTAGGCAACGCAGACATTTTCAGATGACTGGTGAATGAAAGTACTATTTGGTATTGCTTGAGGAAAGTGTACATTTCAAAATGGCGCACTGAGTTTTGACTTACGGATGTTTCATTGGTGTTGCAGTACTCGCTTAGTTAATCGGATGGTGATATTCAGATTTCTTCTATGTAGCACGGGAGAATGATAGAAGTATTCCACATGGGATGATCATGTATGAGAAATGTGTTAGATATTCGGGCGGTGGAGTTGGGATCAGATACGGTGATTCTTGTGTTCTATGGATTTGGAGACTGAGAGTTCTCAAGAGCAGATTGTTTCGTGGAATTGGACTGTGAAATTGTGACCAAAGCTAGCCAGGTGATAGTATGTGTTATGATTCAGTCATTGTGGACTTTTGGAGGGTTATTTACCTATTGTGTGTGGCTAGAGTTGATTTGGGGTCCTTTGGTAGGCCCAATAAGGATGTGTATTTTGTATCGGGTTGAATTGATTGACTTCATACATCCATTGTGAGGGATGTGCCATTCGGTTAGTGTTGAGCTTATTCGTGTTCTGATATGTTATATGAGTTACCTTTCTATGCTATGAGGGGTTGTGATTCATTGGTTATATGCACATATGGTGCGGTTTTATTGGGGCCTTATAGAGAAATTTGAGCGAGATGGGATTGGATGATGCATGATCGAATGCGCATTGGTCATGTTCTTTTGGGTTGGTGTGGCATTATGTAATTTTCTTCTCCGTGGCTAGGGTTATACACCTTGGGTACTTGATGTCGAGTTGCATGTGGTTATTGATGTTGAGCAGGGTGGCTTGAGGTATTTCATATGGATCAGTGTTTGTGTGGGGTCATGCATTGCAGCGGGGTTGTGCTAAGATATGATCCTTTGCGTTAGATTCGTGTGTCTTGGTTCCACTAGGTATGATGGGTTCGTAGAATTACAGTTGTGGTGGTGCTTGTTGAGATTGTAGGACGGTTTTCTCATTTAAGCCATTCTTCATTTTGGGTACATTTGAATTGTTGCTTATTGGTGCACGGATTGCACAGTTTGTGATTCTAGGTATTATTGGGTGGAATGTCAATAGAATAGTTATGCTTGATGAGGTAAGGTTATTGGACCTAGAATGGATACTATTATACTGGATTACAGCATGTATGGAGGAATAATATCGGAAGTCAGCTTAGAACTTTGCTTTGGTTCCTGACGGACAAGAGAGAGCTCCATGACATGTTGATTTGATGAGTGGTTAAGAGTTTTTGCGTATCTCTTTCATCATTGACAGTGTACAAAGGTTCGGGACAAGATTTTAGCTGATATAAGGTTCGTTATCGGTGTCAAGTTGGTTATCGAGCACCTATTGCGGCCGAAAGTTGTTGCTATGAGTATTTGAGTTATGTGGTGTATCATGTGATTGTCTCTTGGGTTATGGTTACGGCTTGGTGCAACTTGTTCAGACTTATACAGTGTGTAGATACAAGATGCGGGTCTTATAGGAAATTCCAGATGTTGGAGATTGAGTTGCAAGGTTTACGGGCTAAGGTTGAAGTAATGATCTTCAGTATATTGTGTGGCCGAGCCTATATGGAATAGAGTGACGTGGGATCACCACTGGGTATGTGCATGGTAAGGTTACACGGCGATTTGATGGCTTTGGAACGACTTTTCGCACGTTCGAGGACGAACATATGTTTAAGTGGGGGAGAATGTAACGATCCAACCGGTCGTTTTGAGCATTTGCACTTCACTCGGTAGTTTGAGGGCATGAGTATCTCCTTATGATGTATTATGACTTGTGTAAATCGTCGGATTTGGTTTTCAAGTTATTCGGAATGGATTTGGAAGTATGATTCTCAACTAGGAAGCTTTAAGTTGGAAGAGTTAACCAAGTTTGACTTTTTGTGAATTTGACCCCAGAACGGAGTTTTGATGGTTCCGTTAGCTTCGTTGGGCGATTTTGGACTTAGAAGCGTGTCCGGATTGTGATTTGGAGGTCCGTGGCTGAATTTGGGGTGAAATGGAGAAAGTTGGATTTTGGGAAAGTTTGACCAGGAGTGGAATTTTTGATATCTGGTTCAGAGTATGGTTCCGGGGACTGGAATAGCTTTGTTATGTTATTTGGGACTTGTGTGCAAAATTTGGGTCCATTCCGGGGTTATTTGGTATGTTTCGGTGCGAGTTTTGGAAGTTAAAAGTTCAAAGTTCGTTGATTTTTTATTTGAGGTGCAATTGGTCATTAATATGTTGTATGATGTGATTCGAAGCTTCGAATATGTTTGTATCGTGTTGTTCAACTTGTTGGTATACCCAGACGGGGTCCAACGGGCTCGAGTGAGTTTGGAACGTAGTTCGGATCATTTTCATTTCATGTTGCATTGCTGAAGATTTCTGGTTTTGGTGTTTCCGCATCTGCGAGAGAATGGGCGCAGATGCGAGTCCGCAGATGCGAACAGTTGGTTGCAGAAGCACAGGTAGGCTTGGCTGGAATAGACCGCAAAAGCGAAGGTCTTGAGCGCGGAAGCGAGATTGAGCGCAGAAGCGTGTTTGGCTTCGCACCTGTGGTTGCACGAAAGCGGATGAAGATCCGCATGTGCGAGGGGTCAGCTGCCTAGTGGAGTCCGCAGAAGCGGAGCTTGTGTCACAGAATTGACACCGCAGAAGCGGCTCATATGTCCGCAAATGTTGAAATGACTAGACAGAAGCCTTTAAATCGAGGGTTTTGCGTTTTGTTCATATTTTGAGATGTGGGACTCAGATTGAGGCGATTTTTTAGGCAAATTTCATCACAAGGACTGGGGTAAGTGTTCTACAGTCGGTTTTGATTATATTTTGAGATTTTATCTTCATTTTTGGTAATTGGATCATGAGTTTAAAAGAGAATTTGGGGATTTTCGTCTAAAACTTCATAAAGTGGATTTTTGAGTTTTGAATGTCAATTCGGAGTTGGATTTGAGCGAAAGTAGTATGCTTGGACTGTAATTTAATTAGTTTTGGGATTTTGATTAAAGATTTGACCTTTATCATTTGAAATTCCCTAGGCATTACTTGATGTATTTGAGTTGCTTTTGGTTAGTTTCGAGTCGTTCGGAGGTCGGTACGTGCGTGATGGCAGTTTGGAGAACCGTTTGGCTTGCTCGGTACTGGATTTGGCTTGTTCGAGGTAAGTAACACTTCTAAACATGGTGCTGAGGGTATGAAACCCCGAATTACGTGTTATGTGTTTGGTGTTGAGGTGATGCACACTCTAGGTGATGGGCGTGTGGGCGTTCATCGCGTGAATTGTGACTTTGTCATTCCTGTGGTATTGTGTGGTCACCTGCTCTTATCTGTAACCATGAAATCTCTACGTACTAGAGCTATTGAGCTGTGATCCATACTAGAAACCATGTCTAGGCTACATGCTTATTCTGTTGGGACCCACTGAGGTCATATTGCTGTTGAATTATTTGTTTAAATTGAAATTTCATACTCGATCATGTTCATTCATATCATATCATAATTTTGGGATAGTTTCATAGCATTGATGAGCCCGAGAGACTAGAGAGATTGATGACTAAGTGAGGCCGAGGGCCTGAGCTGTGAGTGATATATGTACATATGTGGATCGGGTTGCACGCCGCAACGGGTATCATTGATTTATGCCATGATTGGCTGGATATAGCGCTTGGACTGAAGGAGCCACTACCGAGTCTGCACACACCCCAGTGAGAGCGGTTGATTTATATTGAGGGATAAATCTTTCCTGGATATGGATCTTGTCTGAAGCATTTTTTTTAGGGATGGATCTTCCCCGAACTGGGTTGGCCATATACAGTACTGAGTGGCTGACTGGCAGTTGCTATGTATATATTCGGGATGGATCTTCATTGGGCTGGATTAGCCATATACGTACTGAGTGACTGACCATGTCGAGTGATTGAGCATGATGAGTAAAAGTGTGAGACAGAGATATTGACTACTCTAGGAGTGTGAGTACATGAGTTCATCTCCGAGATACATTGCATTGGCATGCACATATGACACACACACATAGAGATGCATTTTTTCTCATGTTGTACAGTATCACGTCATTCATGAATTCTCGCACATATTGACATATGGGTATAGTGATGTATTTTACACTAGCTATCTGGAAAGAAAATGAAACACCTTATTTATTATTGAAAGGATTTTTGTGAAAAACTACTGTTTTCAAACTTACTCATATTTTCGATGATATCTGTAAAGGATTTGGGTTTTCACTACTATACTTGAAAAGCTAGGCTATTTTTCGAGAAACTATGAATAAGCTAAGCAAGTTCTCTCTGAATTACTTCTTTTATTACTTGCTTTACGTTGTTATGAACTGTTATTGGCTATTGGTGTTGGACCCGGTCTTGTTCCAGCTCGTCACTACTTTCAACTTAAGGTTAGATTTTTTACTTATTGAGTACATGGGGTCGGTTGTACTCATACTACACTTCTGCACCTTGCGTGCAGATGTTGGCTGCTTACACTGCTGTGATCGACTGGAGCTGGATTTGAAGATGTACCTGCGTTCCGATCATAGTCGCCTCTTGTTCATGGTAGCGTTAGATTCTTATCAATCTGTTTATGTACATTTCAAACAGATGATGTATTTATTTCATACCAGCTTTGTATACTCTAATTTAGAAGCTCATGATTTGTACTACCAGTCCTTGGGGAATGAATAAGATTTAGTTATTTTCTTTCATTCAATTGTGTTATTAATGTTATTGAAATTGGATAGTTGTTAATTGGCTGACCTAGCGGGTTGGGTTAGGTGCCATCACAACTAGCTGGATTTTGGGTAGTGACACTTGAACACATTCATACTTCATCTGTACACCGACTATGTTGTTGCTTAATTACTTGATTATTTCTCGTTGCCATTCGTGTTCCCCTTATCTTCACAGTTGATTGTAATTTGAATTATTTCTGCTATTGGTCTTACATTTATTTATTTTTCTTGTTGCTTTATGTCATATCCTGTACAAGTTTACATGTCCGGTAGGTGTCTTGACCTGGCCTCATCGCTATTCTACCGAGGTTATGCTTGATACTTACTGGGTACCACTGTGGTGTACTTATGCTACGCTTCTGCTTTTTTTATTGCAGAACCAGGTACTTCAGATCGAGTTGGTTTGAGACTTATGCTTGTGTGGCTGGAGACTTCAAGGTATACCTGCAGGACGTTCGCAAGCTCCGAAGTCACCTTCTGTTATATTCATTTTTATTGTTTCCTATTACTCCTGAACAGTGATGTATTCATTATATATAGTTACTCTTAAAAGGGCTTATGACCTGTACTACCGATTTTGGGGTTAAGTAGCCGTTGTTGGTTCAGCTATGCTGTTACAGATATTGTTTAAAGAATTGCAGTTAAGTTAGTTAAATTCATTAATGATCAGCAAGTGATAAGCTTACCTATTCTTAGAGACTAGGTGCCATCACGACATCCTACGGACGAAAATTGATGTCATGACATTATTAGAGAGTCCTAAATATTGTATAATTTTATTCACGTGATATATGATGGTTAAGATTGTTATTATAATTATGATACACAATTCGAGTAAGGAAAATATCTATATTAGGTGAGTTTAGTTAATTTTCAATTCCTAAATATTAGGATTTCTTACAAACAAGGAAAAAAAATTCTGGTTGTTTTTAAAGTTCTTAATATTATGAAAAATAATTAAATTACAATCTCGTTCAATGTGAAATCTAGTCTTAAAGGGCTAAATTACGACCGATATTTTGGTAAAGAATTTCGTGTTTTTTATATAGTAGTAGTTTCTCGGCATGTCCGTTGCACATGTATGCTAAATAAAGCTAATCGATTTTTTATTGTATGATGTATCTAGTAGCCTCTAAGTATGTATGCGTGTATATAATATATTCTTCTTCTAGCGAATTAAATCACCTTAAAAGAATTTCTAGCTTGCCAACTCAACATATGAGAGATAAATTTGAAAGTTGACACCGTCTGCGTCAATGCCCAATGGAGTAAAAGATTAAAAACACCAAAAGAAAATTCAAAATTTTACTTTAACAACCTCGTAACTACCTTTTTTTTTTAAAATAAAAGAGAGATTTAACTATAATTTCTTTACCATATATCTAACCATGAATCCTCCCTTTGCACCAATCACAGTCCCATTTTCTTCACTTCTATATATATGTGCCACTTCTTTCGTTTAGTCCACTAAACTATACTCCATATAATGTTTGTTTGATCTCTAAAAAAAAAAAAAGAAAGGACCCGCAAGAAATATTAAAACAAAAAAAGCTCGTGTGAAAAAAAAATATTTTCCTTTTTCAAAATTTTCACCACGTCCAATAATTTAGGGATTTAACAAAACTCATACTTACGTGTAGAAACTCATCACATTATAGATCTACCTAACATTATTTATGAAAATAAGTTTTACAAAAAATCACAAAAGATAAAAGTTCATAAATAATTAAAAATAAGTAGACTTA
Source organism: Nicotiana attenuata (assembly GCF_001879085.1). NCBI lineage: Eukaryota > Viridiplantae > Streptophyta > Magnoliopsida > Solanales > Solanaceae > Nicotiana > Nicotiana attenuata. The sequence goes on from NW_017670806.1 coordinate 157,811, forward strand.
AAAAGTAAAAACCGCATGTATTGTCACTTTCTTCTTAATTCATTACTTTGAATTTATTGTCTCTGATTAGTCCCGTAGAAATCTTCTAGTTCTACTTGCCTCTAACGTTCAACATTGTAAATTTAAGTGCCACAACATCAACAACATTAAAAAGAAATATGCAATACATAAGAAATGAGTGCATATTTGTTTTTGAACTTAATGAGATGGCCCAAGAGTCTTAGCATGTTCCTAAAAACATATACCCCATATAAGACAAATTATTTGGGCCAATGAGGAATCTAATTATTTAACAACAAGGGAAAAAAAAAAGGAAAAAAAGGAAATCAAAGAATGTTATGTCATCATCAGGTTTAGACATAGTGATATGTGAGATGAGCACGTGCTCTTCCAAGAAAGAGAAGAAATTATTTAGTTTGTCAAAGCTTAAAAGAAACCTTTATAAGCTTAACAGTTTAATTGCAGTCCTCAAATTAAATCGTTATCTGTCAATATAGTTCTTATTCTTAATGTTCGAATCCGAGATCTTTAATTAAAGAAGATAATTTTTACTATTCTACCGTACCCATGATAAAATTAATTAGAAAAGTTACTATCTTACTTCTCAGTTCTTAGAAAATTCAATAATTTTAGGAACTTTGCCTATGAAAAATTGCAACATTAAAATCTTTTATTTGAAATCCGACTAAAATCTCTTCAATATATATATATATATATATATATATATATATATATATATATATATACCCCTTTCAATCCAAATCTTCTATTTTGGAACCTAATCAACTAAACAACAAAAGACTATTATAATTTTTACAATTAGAATGATATATTTTTTTTATACGATCTCCTAAACTGTTTTTGTTTATCAATCTTTTGTTAGAAAAAACTTGAGATGATTTAACTCGGTAAAGTTAAATTGAATAACATTCTAGTGTTATTTCATACGTCATGTTTAAAAATAAAACATTAAAAGACAACATGAGAAAATATTTTCGGACATTATTCTTATAATAGAAAAAATTACTTTATTTGAAGAGGTAATTAATAAAAAAATTATATCTCTCAAAACAATAATATGAAGGCATCCAAGTGTATTTAAAAGGTGTTAAACTACTGTTATTATTCCCTAATAAATGCTCGATAATTGTAGGACTTTGCATTACTTTGCTAAAGTTTATTATATTGGTCGGAGTGTAAATGGGATGAAACGGTAAACTAAGTAACTAAAACATAAAACAATTTTCAGACTACAAAAATCAAATTACACACAATAGCATAAACATACTTTTGGAAACATTTTTACAAAAAAAGAAAAATATTAAATAGAATTAATGGCATTCAAAAATCAATTCACTATCCTACTAGCCATTTCCTATAAAACTTAGAAATACAACTAACTCATGGATTTAGTGCTTTACTAAGACAGGAGGAAGATTTTTGAAAATTAAAATCAAGAATACAATGGTTAAATGATGGTGATGCAAACACCAAATTTTTTCATATGTCTACTTTACAGAAACGTAGACGTAATTGCATAAACGCCTGAAAAGATAGTGTAGGCAATTGGACTTTTGATCCAACAGAAATATAAGACTCCATCTATCAATACCACAGTGACCTATTCCAAACACAACACTCTTTCACTAATAGAACAACAAACAACTTCCCAATGGTTAATTCCTTAAACTACAATGATCAGCAATATCTGGCCCAACCAGTGCAATTGGTTGAAATAAAGCAAGCACTCTTCTCTTTCAACCCTTTAAGGCACCCGGTCCGGATGGAATTCATCCATATTTTTTTCAAAAATATTGGCAACACGTGAGCCAATCACTTATCCAATGTTGTGGCATTGCTTTCAAGGAAAGCAAAATTCCAGTAGAAATTAATAAAACATATCTGTGCTTAATTCCAAAAATAAAAAACGCCGTAGTCATCACTCAATATCGGCCCATAAGTCTATGCGACACAATTTATAAATTAATTACAAAACTTATGTAAACAGACTAAAAACTTTCTTACCAAAATTAATTGGTCCCACCCAATCCAGTTTCCAACAGGGAAAAAGAGCCTCAGATAACGCTATCATTGTACAAGAACTACTTCAACACTTAAAAAATATGAAAAAGGGGCGAAGAGGCCACATGTTGTTGAAATTAGACTTGGAAAAGGCTTTTGATAAACTTGAATGGTCATTCATCCACAATACACTTCACTATTTCAACTTACCACAAAATTTCATATCACTCATCATGTCTTGCATTACGACATCTTCCATTTTAATATTGATAAACGGATCACGTACTAAATTTTTCCAGCCCACTAGGGGAATACGTCAAGGAGACCCTTTATCTCCTTATATATTTATAATGTGTTTAGAACGCCTATCTAGGAATATATTCCAATCAGTAGAATACCTCCTATGGAAACCCATACAAATTCTAAAAATGGACCGCAACTATCACACCTCTTTTTCGCAGACGACATTATCCTACTATCTAATGTAATGGATACTAGTTGCAATACAATTATGGATACCCTCAACACCTTTACTAAACTATTCAGACAAACCATAAACTTCAATAAATCCAGAATTTTTTTCTCAACTAATTATGACCCTCAAGCAAAATCTAATATTCTATCCAGCTTTAGTATGCGTGAAGGGCAACAATTTGGAAAATATTTAGGTTTTCCAATGTTCCAAAATAGACCTTAGAAATCAGACTTTCAATATCTATTAGATAACTTCAAGGCTAGACCGGCAGGATGTAAAGCTAACTTTCTGTCACTTCCGGGGAAAATCACCCTAATTAAATCAACTCTATCAAGTTTATCCACCCACATAATGAAATACATTGGAATTCCTAAATCTGTTATTCATAAAATGGAATAATACATGCGTAATTTCCTATGGGGAACTACCAAACAAAAAAGAAAAATTCATTTGGTAAATTGGAAAAAAGTTACCATGCCCAAAAATGTAGGAGGTCTAGCTATACAAAGGCTCCAATTAAAAAATGAGGCACTACTGGCAAGTTTAGCATGGCGCCTATTCTACTCTCCAAATACATTATGGGCATCCACTCTTATACACAAATATAAGGACAGACGTACCCTACAAAATACATCGCATATTTGAAAAAATATTATGTTAGGTTGGCAAAAATGCCAAATTGGCATTCAATGGCTGGTAGGGATAAATTCAAACATAAATTTTTGGACAGAGCCATGGATTGCTCCTAATACCACAATAAGATCCTTAATACATGGGCCTATACCTTTGGAACATACTACAAGGAATATTAATACTTACAGACATCATAATACTTGGAGTTGGGAAGAAATACCTTTTAACGTTACAAACGATTTTAAAGCAAAATTCAATAGGATTAATATACCTATCTACACAACCAAAGTGGACACTCTCTCGTGGGGACTATCCAACAATGGAAAATTTACTGTCCAACCAATGTACTCACAATTGCTCCAACAAGACTTCGACATGTAGCAACAACCAACCCTTTATAACTGGATTTGGAAACTTCCAATACCTCCAAAGATAAAAACTTTCCTATGGTTCCTCATGCATAACAAGTTGCCAACAAAAACTTATCTACATCATATAGGCATCACACTAGACGACCAATGCCAACTTTGTCATGCAGCTCCGGAAACTATCAATCATATCTTTCTTGGTTGTAACAAAATAAATCATATATGGAACGCATTAGGAATAACAAACTTTATCAACAACATAAATCAATACTCACAACCATCAGTCTGGCTAATCAAACTCATTAATACGAAGTACAACAACATGCCTTATCATATAAATAGCAAAACTTTCATCTCTTACACTTTATGGGACGTCTGGCTTAGTCGCAACAATCACAGCTTCAATAATACACCACACAACCTCTCTTTTAAACAAATTATTAATCATGCACTGGAATTCACCTATCTAGCTGCAAAGGTAGAAACATCAAAACCAACCATAGTGCAACCTATTAAGTGGATACCCCCTAAACCAAACTACTACAAATTAAATACGGATGGAGCTGTAGCATCGTTAACTCAGAAAGCATGAATAGGAGGAGCCTTACCTGACTCAAATGGGAATTGGGTCATAGATTTTGCAGGCAATTTGGACAATGCCACCATCGTCCAGGCATAACTAAAGGCTCTATTTTATGCACTGGAACTGGCACACACCTACCATTTGGTTCCACTGGAAATCAACATTGATGCATCAGAGGTACTCACAATGTTAGAAAAAGATAACCTCCTTCATACTAATATACTCCATGATTGCAGGCACCTCCTGGGCCAACTGCATAGTGCAACTATTGCACACACCTACAGGAAGGGGAACGAGGTGGTTGATGTCTTAGCTAAAGCAGGGTGCAATATGCATTCTACTACAACTCCATCCATTTTTGAAGAACCACCGGATTTTGTCAGAATTTTTTTGCAAAGGGATCAAGCAGAGGCAACTCGTCTAAGGAAGACAACATGCACACAGCAACTACAATGGGAGGACATGCATCCAAACACTTTTGTAAACTATGCCCATGAACGGCAACTGGATGCTCCCAATAGGGATACTATGATGGATAACAATGTTAGAATAGCTAGTAGTAGTCCTTGTCATGATCAAACAAACAACAATGATGCACCAGCATCACCCTATCTGTAGTAGCTTTATTTATGTTTAATGCAATTTATCTTCCGCACCAAAAAACAAATAAACAAATTGAGCATATAAAAATATATTCATTATTTCGAGGCACAAAGAATTGCTGTCACGACCTGGAATTCCCACCTTCGGGACCGTGATGGCACCTTACATTTCACCTTCTAGGCAAGCCAACGTTAGAGAATCGTTAAGCCAATATTTATTAGATCTCAATAAACAAAGTCAATTAAGCCAAAACTGGAAAAAAAAGAATTGCGGAATAACATAAATGCCCATTAGCTTCTACAATACGGATCTGGAGTCATAACCCACGAGCTTCTAGAATTTACTACAAATAGAGTCTGAAAGAAATACAACTTTTTTGAAAGAAAAGAAACAGAGAAATAAAAAAATAGAAGGGGACTTCAAGGTCTGCGGACGTCAGCAGATCTACCTCGAGACTCCAAAGTTAGTCCAAGCTGCTCCAACTCACGGAAAACTAAGGTCGGTACCAAAATTTGCACAAGAAGTGTAGAGTGTAGTATGAGTACAACCGACCCCATGTACTCGTAAGTGTTAAGCCTAACCTCGACGAAGTATGACGAGGATATGACAAGACACCTACATAATAAACCTGTGCAATTAACAATATGTATACAAGATAACAACCGATAAAAGCAAATCATGTACAATTGGGAGCGGAACATGCTAAGGGGAGACAAGATACGAGAGATACAACAGAAATGATAACTAGAACAGCAAATATGCATTTAACTAGTAAAAAAACAATCAAGCAAGATGAGGAAAATTGCAAGGCATCACCCTTCGTGCTTTTACTCTCAACCTCACAATGAATAATAATACTTCACGGCATCACCCTTCGTTCTTTTACTCTCACTCACAGCATAAATTAATAGATACGGCACGACATCACCCTTCGTGCATTAACTCTCATAACATGGCCCGGCATCACCCTTCATTCATTAACACGCACAATATGGCACGACATAACCCTTCGTTCATTAACACCCATAAACAACACAGCATCACCCTTCGTGCATTAACACTCTCCCTTACCATATAACAAAGAACAAGTAACGACAGCAATATAGAATAACAATAACAAGCATTACTTCAACAATGGTTCCACAATACCAAACCCCAACTTTGAATCAATACTCAATTATCACCAAAAATCCTTAAACATGATAAGAATGATCAATTCAATAAATAAATAGTCCAAGCATGGATAGCGTGATCAAAGTAAGCAAAGAATGCAAGAAACAAGTTCCACCTACATGCCTTAACCCGACAACAATGCATATGTACTCGTCACCTCACATATACATTGTACCCCAACATCTAAACATGTAGCAAATAGACAAACAAGTCCTATTCCTTCAAGTAAAGGTTAACCGACATTTACCTCGCTCCAAAGACCAAACTCAAAGCTCAACCACAGCTTTGCCTTTCAAACAAGCCTCCGAACCAATAGAATCTAGAAAATTACCAACTAAACTTTTCAAATTAAGCCCTAGGAACTACCCACGATTGCAAAGAATCCAATTTAGGTCATTATTGAAAAAGTCAACACCCGAGCTTACTTAATCCAAATCCGAAATTCGGACCAAAACCCAATTACCCATTTACCCACGACTCCGGTTATATAATTTGCTTTGGAATCCGACCTCAATTTGAGGTCTAAATCCCCATTTTATAAAAATCCCTGTTTATACCCAAACCCCTAATATTCAGCATGAAAAAACAAGATTTTAGGTAGAAATCTTAGGAAAAGTAGTGAAAGATTGAAAGAAACTAGTTTAGGACCACTTACGAATGATTTGGGGAAGAATATTCCTTTGAAATATCGTCTCTAGGGTTTCTAAGTTGAAAATTTGAGAGAATGAGCGAATTCCCGTCTAACTCCCATTTTCATCAGTTGCAGATGTCACATCTGCAACCTGGGTTTCGCAAATGCGAACCCCGAAAATGCGAAGAAACCATCGCAAATGCGAAGTCCTTCCCATCTCAGCTTTCTTCGCAAATGCGACGAATAGTTCACAGATGCGAAATCTGACCATCCGCAATTGCGACCATTTGATCGCAATTGCGATCACTGCCTGCACAGCCCTACTTCGCAAATGTGAAGTTTTGTTCGCAAATGCAAACTCTGGCCTCCCCATCTACTCTTCGCAAATGTGATGAGTAGCTCGCAAATGTGCATCCATCAGTGGCCGCAAATGCAAAGCCCGACATCGCAATTATGAGGTCTGAGGCATACAACAAAACTGAAGCACACCAGCAATGTTCTAAGTCCAAATTTCACTCTGTAGCCTATTCGAAACTCACCCGAGCCCTCGAGGCTCTAAACCAAAAATGCACACAAGTCTAAAAACATCATAAGAACCTGTACGCGCGATTAAATCGCAAAAATAACACCTACAACTACGAATTGAATACCAAATCAAATGAAATTCTCAAGAAAACTTTGAAACTTCTATTTTCACAACCGGACATCCGAATCACATCAAACCAACTCTGTTTCTCATGAAATTTGACAAGAAAAATCATAAATATAGTATTGGACCTATACCGGGTTCCGGAACCAAAATACAGGCCCGATACCCACAAGTCAACCATTGGTCAAACATTTCAAATTCATTAAGCCTTTAACTTTCAAATTTCAACAAAGTCCGATAACTCGGGCTAGGGACTTCCGAATTCGATTCCGGACATACTCCCTAGTCCCAAATCACGATACGAACCCACCGGGACTATCAAGACAGAATCCAAATTTGTTTGCTCAAAACGTTGACCGAAGTCAACTCTAATGGATTTTAAGGCAAATATTTCATATTTTCTGTCTTTAGCATAAAAGCTTTCCGAAAACACGCCTAGACTACCCACGTAAATCGAGGAGACTAAAATGAGGTATTTAAGGCTTCTAAGCACAGAATTAGGTTCTAAAATGTAAGATGACCTATCGGGTCATCACATTCTCCACCTCTAAAATAACCGTTCGTCTTCGAACGGACATAGGAAAGTACCTGGACTGGTGAAAAGGTGGGATATCTACTCCGCATGTCCAACTTGGACTCCCTAGTAGCTCCCTCGATAGGTTGACCTCTTCACTGCACTCGAACTGAAGGATAACTCTTCGACCTCAACAAACGAACCTGTCGGGCTAGAATAGCCACGGGCTCCTCCTCATAAGTCTAATCCTTGTCCAACTGGATAGAGCTGAAATCTAACACGTGGGACGGATCGTCGTGATACTTTCGGAGCATGGACACATGGAATACCGGATGAACGCTAATAAGCTAGGTGGCAATGCTAGCTTGTAAGCCACCTCTCCCACTCTCTAAAGAATCTCAAAAGGCCCGATATACCTAGGGCTCAACTTGCCCTTCTTTCTGAACCTCATCACACCCTTCATGGGTGAAAGCCGGAGCAACACCCGCTCCCCGACCATGAATGCAACATCACGAACTCTACGATCGGCATAACTCTTCTGCCTGGACTGAGCTCTGCGAAGTCGATCCTGAGTAATCTTGACCTTATCCAAACCGTCCTTTATCAAATCTTTACCCAACAACTGAGCTTCCTCTGACTCGAACCATCCAAATGGCGATCGGTACCACCTACCGTATAATGCCTCATAGGGAGCCATTTGAATGCTCGACTGGTAGCTGTTGCTGTAGGCAAACTCCACAAGTGGCAATAACTGATCCCAAGAACCTCCAAAGTCTATAACACAAGACCTCCGAAGTCTATAACACAAGCGTGGAGCATATCTTCCAATATCGGAATAGTGTGCTCGGACTGTCCGTTCGTCTGAGGATGAAATGATATGCTCAACTCAACCTGCATGCCCAACTCACATTGTACTGCCCTCTAGAAGTGCAGGGTGAACTGCGTACCTCGATCAAAAATGATATACACGGACACACTGTGAAGACGAACGATCTCGCAGATGTAAATCTCCGCTAACCGCTCTGAAGAATAGAAAACTACCACAGGAATGAAATGTGCTGACCTAGTCAGCCTGTTCACAATGACCCGAACTGCATCGAACTTTCTATGAGTCCGTGGGAGTCCAACAACAAAATCCATAATGATACACTCCCACTTCCACTAAGAAATCTCTAACTTCTGAAGCAAACCACCAGGTCTTTGATGCTCATACTTTACCTGCTGACAATTTAGACATCGAGCTACATATGCAACTATATCCTTCTTCATCCTCCTCCACCAATAATGTTGCCGCAAGTCCGGATACATCTTGATGGCACCCGAATTTATAGAATACCGGGAATTGTGGGCCTTTTATAGAATCAACTCACGAAGTCCATCCATGTTAGGCACACAAACACAACCCTGCATCCTGAAAACTCCATCATCTACAACCGTAACCTGATTGGCATCACCGTGCCGCAGTGTGTCCCTAAGGAAGAGCAAATAAGGGTCATCATACTGCCGCTCCCTAATGCGCTCAAACAATAAAGACCGAGCGATTATACAAGCTAGAACACGGCTGGGCTCAGAAACATCAAACCTCACGAACTGATTGGCCAGGGCTTGAACATCTAACACAAGCGGTTTTTGATAAACTGGAATGTACGCAAGGCTGCCCATACTCACTGACTTTCTACTCAAAGCATCAGCCACAACGTTGGCCTTCACGGGATGACACAAGATGGTTATATCATAGTCTTTTAATAGCTCGAACCACCTCCTTTGTCTCAAATTGAGCTCATTTAGTTTGAACAAATACTGCAAGCTTCGATGATCCATGAATACCTCACACGACACGTCGCAAAAATAGTGCCTCCAAATCTTCAGCTCATGAACAATGGCTGCCAGCTCTCAGTCATGAACAGGGTAATTCTTCTCGTGAACTTTCAACTGTCCCGACGCATATGCAATCACCCTACCATCATGCACCGTAGTCAAAGCAGTCTTGAGCTTCTAAAAGCTCGCCTCACACTCGTCTAACCATCTGAACAGGTCACCCTTCTGGGTCAACCTGGTCAACGGGGCTGCTATAGATGAGAACCCCTCCACAAACTGACGGTAATAACCCGCCAAACCCAAGAAACTCTGGATCTCTATAGTTGAAGTAGGTCTATGCCAGTTTTGAATTGCCTAAATCTTCTTAGGATCCACCTGAATACCTTCTCCCGACACAATGTGCCCCAAGAAAGCGACTGAGTCCAACAAAAACTCACATTTTGAAAACTTAGCATATAACTCGCTGTCCCTCAGAGTCTAAAGTACAATCCGAAGATGCTGCTCATGCTCCTCTTGGCTGCGGGAGTAGATCAAGATATCATCAATAAACATAATCACAAAGGAATCCGGATAAGGCTTGAACACCCGGTTCATCAAATCCATAAGTGCTGCTAGGGCATTTGTCAGCCCAAATGACATCACTAGAAATTCATAACGCTCATACCGAGTCCGAAAAGTTGTTTTAGGGACATTGGATGCCCTAATCCTAAACTGATGATAGCCAGACCTTAAATTTATCTTTGAAAATACTTTGGCACCCTGAAGCTAATCAAATAGGTCATCAATCCTCGACAATGGATACTTGTTCTTGATGGTGACTTTGTTCAACTACCTATAGTCTATGCACATCCTCATCGATCCATCTTTATTTTTCACAAACAACACGGGCGCACCCCAAGGCAAGACACTAGGTCTAATGAAGCCCTTATCAAGAAAATTTTGCAACTGCTCCTTCAATTGTTTCAACTCTGGTGGGTCCATACGGTACGGCAGAATAGAAATGGGCTGAGTGCCCGAAGCCAAATAAATACAGAAGTCAATATCCCTGTCGGGTGGCATCCCTAGAAGGTCTGCAGGAAACACCTAAGGAAACTCACGAACAACTGATACTGAATCCATGGAAGGAACCTCTGCCCTAGAATCGCGGACATGAGAAAATAAGCTAGATACCCCTTCTCGACCATACGCCGAGCCGTCATGTAAGAGATAACAACCCTACTGGTAGAATGGCTAGGAGTCCCTATCCACTCTAATCGAATCAAACTCGGCAAGGCTAAGGTCACCGTCTTGGCGTGACAGTCCAATATAGCATGATAAGGTGACAGCCAGTCCATACCCAAAATGACATCAAAATCAACCATATCGAGAAGTATAAGGTCTATACTAGTCTCAAAACTCCCATTGGTGACCACACACGAACGATAAACACGATCTACAACAATAGCATCTCCCACGGGTGTGGACACATACATAGGAGCACTCAAAGAATCACGAGGCATAACCAAATATAAAGCAAAATAGGATAACATGTAGGAATAAGTAGAACCCGGATAAAATAGAACTGAAGCGTCTTTACTGCAAACTGAAATAGTACCTGTGATAACGGCATCAGATGACTCAGCCTCAGGCCTGGCTGGAAAAGCAAAGCATCGGGGTTGGGCCCCACCACTCTGAACTACATCTCTTGGTCGGGCCCTAGCTGGCTGGCCTCCAAATCTAGCGGCTTGACCTCCACTTCTAGCTGGCTGAGCGGGCAATGAAGCACCCGGTGCCCGGACCAATGCACGAGAACCCTGATGTTGTGAATTGCTCGATGCTCGAGGGCAAAATCTAGCAATGTGCCTCTTATATCCACAAGTATAGCAGGACCTTGGCTGTTGTGACTGCTGACCCTGAAACTGACCCTGTCGGCCTGAGTAACCACCCTGAAAACTCTGGAGCGGAGGTGCACTAATAGGAGCTGGTGGTGCACTGTAGGCAAGCTGGTTGGAATAATGCATATAAGGGCCACGACCACCTGAAGCACCCTGGGATGCCTGGAGTGCTGAATGAAACGGCCTGGAAGGATGGCCTCTACCAAAAGTACCCCTACCCCCATATATGGCACCACTGAATCCACCGGAATGACGAGGCCTTTTGTCAGACCCCTGAGTCCCCGCCCCCAGTACAAGAACCATCTCGACTCACCTGGCGACATTGGCAGCCGTCTGAAAAGAAATCTCACTCCCAGTCTCCTTAGCCATCTGCAATTTGATAGGCTGAGCAAGTCCCTCAATAAACCTCCTCACCATCTCTCTCTATGTAGGAAGCAGAAGATAGCTAGCGGGACAGATCCAAAAAGCGGGTCTCATAGTGGGTGATAGACATAGTGCCCTGCTGAAGTCGCTCGAACTGCCTGCGATAGTCCTCTCTCAATGTGACAGGAAAGAACTTCTCAAGAAATATCTGAGAGAACTGGTCCCAAGTAAGAGAAGGCGACCCAGCTGGTCTGGTCGATACAAAGTTCTTCCACCATCTCTTGGTAGAACCCATCATCTGGAACACAATAAAATCGACCCCATTGTCCACTATCCCCAAGTTCTGCAGCACCTCATGGTAGCGGTCAAGATAATCCTGTGGGTCCTCAGAAGGTGCACCAATGAAGCGATTTGGAAAGAGCTTGGTGAACTTGTCCAATCTCAATAAGACCTCAGAAGACATAGCTGGTCCATAACCGGCTTGTGTCGCAACAACCGGCTGAACTACCCCAACCAGTTGAGCTGCTGGAGTGTGATACTGGGGAGCCATCTGCTTCGGAGTGTGAATAGCAGGAGTCTGTGCTCCTCCCCTAGCCTGAGAGGCAACTGGTGCCATAGGGAATGTACCGGCCTGGTCCACACTCTCAATAAGGCCCACTAAACGGAACAAAGCGTCATGAAGCACTGGGGTGGCGATGAACCCCTCCGGGACCTGAGCTGGTCCAATTGGCATAGTCTGAGCTGGAACCTCCTCATCAAACTCCACCTGAGGCTCCACTGTTGGTGTGGCTTCTCGAGCTCTGGGCTGAGCTATTCTCCTGCCTCGGCCTCTGGCACGACCTCGGCCTAGACCTCTGCCCCTCGTAAGAGCTGCCACTAGGGGATCTGGTTGTTGCTCGACTGAAGATGCAGTACGTGTTCTCGCCATCTGTGAGAGAACAAGAATAGAAGAGTTCAATTAGCAATGAGAGAACCAAAATCGCACGATAGAGAAGAATAAAAGTGAAATTTGTTCCAAAACTTCATAGCCTCTGGAAGATAAGTACAGACGTCTCCGTACCGATCCTCCAGACTTTACTAAGCCTGCTCGTGAATTCTGAGACCTAGGCAACCTAGTGCTCTGATACCAACTTGTCACGATCCGGAATTCCCACCTTCAGGACCGTGATAGCGCCTAACACTTCAGTTGCTAGGCAAGCCAACATTAGAGAACCGTTAAGCCAATATTTATTCAATCTCAATAAACAAAGAAAATCAAGCCAAAACTGAAATAGAACCAATTGGAATAACATAAATTCCCATTAGCTACTAAAATACGGATCTGGAGTCACAACTCACGAGCTTCTAGAATTTACTACAAATAGAGTTTGAAAGAAGTACAACTATTTTGAAAGAAATGAAACAGTAAAATAAGAAAATAGAAGGGGACTTCAAGGTCTGTGAACGTCAGTAGTTCTACCTCGAGTCTCTAAAGCTAGTCCAAGCTGCTCCACCCTTCATGCATTAACTCTCATAACATGACACGGCATCACCCTCCGTGCATTAACACTTACAATACGGTACGACATCACCCTTCGTGTATTAACACTCATAAACGGCACGTCACCCTTCGTGCATTAACACTCTCCCTTACTATATAACAAAGAACAAGTAACAACATGGAGATAGAATAACAGTAACAAGCCTTACTTCAACAATGGTTCCAAAATACTAAAACCCAACTTTGAATCAATACTCAATTACCACCAGAAATCCGTAAACATGATAAAAATGTTCAATTTAACAAATAACTAGTCTAAGCATGGATAACGTGATCAAAGTAAGCAAATATTGCAAGAAACAAGTCTTAACCCCATGCTTTAACCCGACAATAATGCATAAGTACTCGTCACCTCACATATACCTTGTACCCCAACATCTAAACATGTAGCAAATAGACAAACAAATCATATTACCTCAAGTGAAGGTTAACTACGACACTTACCTCGCTCCAAAGACCAAACTCAAAGCTCAACCACATCTTTGCCTTTCAAACAAGCCTCCGAACCAATAGAATCTAGCAAATTACTAACCAAACGATTCAAATTAAACCATAGGAACTACCCACGATTGTGAAGAATCCAATATAGGTCATTATTGAAAAAAGTCAACAAATGTCAACAACCGGGCCCGCTTGGTCCAAACCCGAAATTCGAACCAAAATCCGATTACCCATTCACACCCGAGCCCGGTTATGTAGTTTGCTTTAGATTCCAACCTCAATTTGAGGTCTAAATCCCCATTTTATAAAGATACCTATTTCTACCGAAACCCCCAATTTTTACCATGAAAACACAAGATTTTAGGTTGAAATCTTAGGAAAACTAGTGAAAGATTGAAAGAAACTACTTTAGGATCACTTACCAATGATCTGGGGAAGAAAAGTCCTTTGAAAAATCACCTCGAGGGTTTCTAAGTTTGAAAAGTTGAGAGAATCAGCAAAATCCCGTCTAACTTTCATTTTGATCAGTTGCAGATGTCCCATTTTCCACCCGAGGTTCGCAAATGCGAAGAAACCATCGCAAATGCAAAGTCTTTCCCCTCTATTCTTTCTTCGCAAATGCGAACTCTGACCATCTGCAATTGCGACCATTTGATCGCAATTGCGATCACTGCCTGCCCGGCCCTACTTCGGAAATGCGAAGTTTTGTTTGCAAATGTGAACTCTAGCCTCCCCAGCTACTCTTCTCAAATGCGATGAGTAGCTCGCAAATGCGAATCCATCAGTGGTCGCAAATGCGAAGCCTGACCCGCAATTATGAAGTCTGATGCCTGCAACAAAACGGAAGCACACCAGCAATGTTTTAAGTCCAAATTTCACTCCGTAGCCTATTCGAAACTCACCCGAGCCCTTGGGGCTCTAAACCATAAGTGCACACAAGTCTAAAAACATCATACAAACATGCTCGCGCGATCAAATTGCAAATAACACCTAAAACTACGAATTGAACACCAAATCAAATGAAATTCTCAAGAAAACTTTGAGACTTCTATTTTCACAACCGGACATCCGAATCACATCAAACCAACTTCGTTTCTCACTGAATTTGATACACAAGTCATAAATATAGTATTGGACCTATACCGGATTCCGAACCCAAAATGCAGACCCGATATTCACAAGTCAACCGTTGGTCAAACATTTCAAATTCATTAAGCCTTTAACTTTCAAATTTCAACAAAGTCCGATAACTAGGTCTGGGAACTTTCGAATTCGATTCCTAGAATATGCCCAAGTCTCAAATCACGATATGGACACACTGGGACCGTCAAGACACGAATCCGACTCCGTTTGCTCAAAACGTTGAAAGAAGACAACTCAAATGGTTTTCAAGGCAAAATTTTCATATTTTCTTAGTCTTTAACATAAAAGCTTTCTGGAAACACGCCCGGACTGTGCACGCAAATCGAGAAGGACTAAAATGAGATATTTAAGGCTTCAAAGCACAAAATTGAATTCTAAAACATAAGATGACCTATCGGGTCATCACGATTGCAAAAACGGTAACCGAAAGAAAGAACGAACCTTGAATGAGCAATAATTTCATGTAAAGGATCTCTTCGACGGAAATGATAACGACATACATACCGCAAAATTTAATAGCAATATTTCCCCGCTAATATAGACAAGATTAACAGAGAAACTAAAGCATGCACCGTATGAAAAGTAGGTAACGCTTGGGCTGTTTGCAAACATTATTAATTTCTAAATAGGTGTATGAAATATTGGCTTTCTTTTTTTATGCATTAGATTTTTTATATGTTATTACATAGGAAATTTGGATTTTTAAGAAGACAAATTGCTAGGGAGTCGTTGTGGCTTTTAGTTTTATTTTTATTTTTTTATAAATTATAGTAGTAAATAGGTTTTTAACATAAGAGGGGTATAAAAGTAATTTAACCTTTTAAGTTAGGGCTTCATTCTTTTAATATAGTATAGATAGATAGATATGGATATATTACTTTTTATATTGATAGAGTGTATATGCTAATGTAATTGAGTGATAACACCTTTAGAAGGGGTAAATAAATTTATAATGTAGTATAGATAGGTAAATGTTCTTTTTAAAAAGTTCATTATGCAACACATTTTTAGTGTGTAATATTGATAGGTAACTATTTTTTTTAAATACATTTTGCTCCCACTAGGCATTACCGACTAGGACTTATTATTATTCTTACATTTACATGAATGGTGTTTGTTAAGAGTTCTTTTTACTTAGTCAAACCCGTTGTTGTTGGATAAGTGTTAGATTTAGAAAACTTTTTACTTTTAAATATCACGTTTGTCTTAAAAGAGGATTATTTATTGTTAGAATGAAATAGGTCTTAGTAAAGCAGAATATGTAGTGGATTTATATGGTCCCCTCGACTATGTCAGGATTTAGGCATAATTTGTTGATTGAGTACTTTCATATTTCCCTCTATTACCGTTGAGAGAAACATATTTTCACAACTTCATAAGGAACTAATTAATTAATGTTATTTCCTAGTTTAAATATTACATGTCCCTTTTCCTATCGTCTAGTATTATTTTTGTTAAATTCTTTTTGGGAGACAAGGGAATTAAGGTTCTGTAAATGACTATAAGAGGCAGCGTGTCATCATTTCAAGTATTACTTGTATCACAATTTTATACATACATCGTTTGCTGGTGAAGGATCCGACAGTTGAGTGAAGAATTGGGCTTCTACTTTTTGTCGTATAACAATTCGAACATCAGTCCTTGTTCTAGGATGACTGATGACATCATTAGTTACTTATTTAGAACCACAACCGTCACAAGCATATTTTAGTGCCAAATGAATTCAAGTGGAACAGATAGAGAATTATAATATTGCTTAGAAAATCTCAGTGATGATTCATCATTTTCAACCTTATTAGGAGTACTCAAGATGCTGTTTTGGCAGATAAGCATGAGGCCATCAAATAATTTGTAAAATAATGAAAATTTATACACACACACATTCCTCTTACATTAAAAAAAAAAAAAAAAAATCCCTTCAGTCAAAAATATTAATCTTTTTGCAACTGAATTTGTTCTAGAATATTTTACGTCTACAAGAAAGATTTATTATTTTTCTCAAAATTCACCTTATTTATAATGAGAGATAAAAGATAAATTAGACAAACACCCTTATTAGTAAGTTTATTACTATATATTTTCTTAAGAAATATGCAAACATCTTAGAAAAACATACAACAATATGGACCAAAAGCAAAAGTAACTCTCTTCAACTTGCTCATGGCTAGATCGATCAGTTTCAAATCAAATAGGAAGAGCTAGAAGATTCCACCTCTGGAATATATTTATTAGAAGTAACGAAAATGATAACATATTTATTCTAGTTTTTCCTGTACTATTACAAGTAAACACATAAAAGTTAATCAAAACACTCAAGGTGCTTTATAAGATGTACCAAAATTTATTTCCCAAAATCAGTTGTGTAGCCTATAAGTAGGAATAGCCACCAAATGGTTGGCTCTACCAGTCACAATACCAAATTTCTCAGTCATGTCCAAATCCTTAGGCTGCATTTCATTTGGGAGTTTCCAATCAAAGCAGTGAACTAATTGCGCGACGACCAAACGTACAATAATCAACGCCAAATGCATCCCAGGACAACTTCTTCTTCCAGAGCCAAATGGTAAAAGTTGAAAGTCACGTCCACGAACGTCTATGTTACTTTCAAGAAACCTCTCCGGTAAAAATTTGTCAGCCTCAGTCCAAACATTAGGATCCATATGAATTGAATATGAATTGACAATAACTTGTGATCCTTTTTGTATGTAGAAATCATCTACTATACAGTCTTCCATTGCTTCATGAAGTAGTAATGGTGCTGCAGCATGTAACCTAAATGACTCCTTGAATACCATGTTTAAGTATTTCAAATTGTCTAAGTCTGATTCTTCCACCATTCTGTTTAAGCCAACTACTTCTTCTAACTCTTTTTGGAGTTTTTCCATTACATTAGGATTCTTGAGAAGTTCGGAGAGCATCCACTCCACTGAAGTTGATGATGTATCTATTGATGCTACAAGCATGTCCTGAATAAAAAAAATTATTTGCATTAAACATGTTTTGCCAATGTTTCTACCAAGTCCGGATAAAGGAGTAGAGTTGAAGTAAGTTGCTGTTTGCGTTGAAAATAATTTAATTATGACGAAAAATCTAGAGATATAAAAGATTCATACAACTGACTCCAATATAATTAATGTGGCAATTGAGGTTCTGTTGATTGATTGTTGACCGTTACACGAGTTAAGTTGACTAAAAATAGTGCTATAGTACTGTTTAAATTTCAGATTGGGAATGAACGTACCAGCAGGACAGCTTTGACATGGCGACGATCAAACTGAAACTCTGCTTCTCCAGATTGCATAATGGACATCATTGTATCTACAAAATCCTTAGTTTTCTTCTGGTCTGTAGTCTGGGCATGTTCATCAATAATCTTCTCAACAAATTCATCAAATACCTTAGAAATATCCTTCATACGACGCGTAAGTCCTTGGATGTCGATAACACCAAAAAAAGGGAAATAATCACCAAGATTTGGTGTTGCAGCTAAATGTGTAACTTCTTGAACTAAAGATTTAAAACCTCTTTTGTCCAAATCCTCATCCATAAACTTTTTTCCAAAAACCATTAAGCAACTCAAGTTAGCACTCAATGATGAAACCTTAGCACTAAGATCAACAACACCATCTTGAGCTGATGGTTTAATTGATTTGATCATAAGGGCAACTTCTTCACTTCTCGTCGATCGATACGAGTTAATCTTGTGATTACTCAACAAGTGAACTGTGCATAATTTTCTCATGTTACGCCAGTAAGCTCCATACTTAGAAAAAATCAAATTCCTTTGGCCATAAGAGATGTATTGAGCTGTCTCATTATGAGGTCTACTAGCAAAGACATGATCATATGTTTTGAGGATTTTTTCAGCTGATTCAGGAGAAGATATAACATAAGTTGGTACTAATCCTAATTTAAGGTACATAATAGGACCATGTTTTTTGGATAATTTGTAGAAATCTTGGGTTGGATTTTCACCTAAAAGATGGAGATGTCCTAATATAGGAATCCCTTTTGGACCAGGAGGAAGTTTCTTCTTGTTCTTGATATTTAGTAACTTATGGAAGATGGATAATACAATAAGAGCAAAAATCACTGCTGCCCACATAAAAGCCATGGCCAATAGGACAATATTTGCTAGTATTTTGTATGATTATGGGATAGATAATTATGAAAGTAGCAGCAGAGAGCACATATTTATATAAGAAAAATATTATGTAGACGCACGGCCGCCATTCTTACCAAGTATTCACCTACTATTTGATTATGGAAAAGGCAAATTCCATCTTTTACTAGTATACGTAATTTTTCTTGGTGAACTATTTTAATCGTGTCAAAACACTATTGTTATTTTGAGTGATTTGTCATTAAAACAATTGCTCATATAAGGCAACTGATCTTTTATGAAAAGTCTGATAGTCTGCCCAACGTGTTCCCTTCTACAGAAATATTTGCCCAAATGTTGAAAAAGATGTAGTCAAGATGAAGATNNGGGGGAGATGAAGATCTTTAACATGGAAAAGTAATAAAGTAATAAGGTTATTATAAAATGAGAGATGTTGGATATATAGGGAGAGAAGTCTTAAGTCTTGGCGATACGTTGTAAAGTCAAGTTGGCCTAGGTTCAAAACAAGCGATATCACTAGTGAATTGTACATCAAATTCCACTATGTACGTAACTTTAGGTGATGGTAGGGCAAACCTCAATATTTAATTGAGGTTAGGCGAACTTCCTGCCTTTTAGATGATGGTGGGGCAAACAATGAGGATATTGAGTCCTTAAAGGGGGTTATGTAATAATATATACACAAGCAAACTCTACATCGTCAAACACGGGAGACATGTTAGGTAATAAAACAAGTCTTAGACCTTGTGTTTTAAAGTTGTGAGATCTCGGGACAAAGCTATCAATCACTAAAAGAGTTAAGCTATTACCATTGTATAAAAATGTATAGATGTAATATGTTAGGATTAGAAAGGGAATATTTATTTTCGTGAAGAGGATATCTTGACCTAATTGGATGTCGGTTTTACTATTCTTAAAAGAATAGAGCTAGCTTCAATAAGTAGTGGCCACTTATGCTGTCACAAGTGACGTTGTTTCCTCTTTTCGTTTTATGGTTAAAATATTTAACCGTTAGTATGAAACATTATCATTTCTAGGTGAAATTCCATGTGTATGACTGAAAAGAGTTTCGCTGTTATGGATTAAGAAGCTTCATATTTTATTGCTGCATTATTTAATTTATTAAGGGATATTGAATCGTAACCTACGTTATCCATGGAGAATACAGGTTGAAATTATTATTCGTTAAGGCAGTGATCATTCCTACTTAGATTTCAAATTAATGTTGTTTCTATGCGACTATGCCCAAGTAGGATATGATGTGTTCACGTATTATGCAAGCTAAGTGGACAAACCATTCAATCGAAGAGTAAACACTTACGACGCACACACGTTTATATCAAACTGTACTAATCATTGTTAACTAAAAATTAAAAATGAAAATGTACTTTAATTAATTATAGTTTAGTGGTAATAATGTATGTGAACAGAAACAGAGATTTGAAACTCTTATAGGTTCCGAAATATAGTCAATTTAAATCAATGGGTTCTAAATTAATAATTTATACATCGCATATTCAATAAATTTTTCAAAATAAATATAATATTTGAATCAAAACTATTGAGTTCGATCGAACTTGTAACTTACACTTTAACTCTGCTCCTGTATATAACTCATATATCATACATTTATTCAGCTGGTGTGTAACGACCCGACCGGTCGTTTTGAGTAATTGCACTTCGCTCGGTTGCTTGAGGGTATGAGTAGCTCCGTATGATATATTATGACATATGTGAATCGTAGTTTTGGTTTTCAGGTTATTCGGAAATGATTTAGAAAAATAATTTTTTGCTAGAAGCTTTAAATTTTAAAGGTTTGACCAAGTTTGTCTTTTTAGAATTTGACATCGGATTAGATTTCTAATGGTTTTATTAGCTCCGTTGGGTGATTTTGGACTTAGGAGCGCGTCTGGATCGTGATTTGGAGGTCCGTAGTGGAATAATTGGCTTAAAATGGCGAATGTTAGAATTTTTGAAAGTTTGACGGGGAGTGGACTTTTTTATATCGAGGTCGGATTCCGATTCCGAAAGTTGGATAAGGTCCGTAATGTCAAATGTGACTTGTGTGCAAAATTTAAGGTCAATCGGAGGTGATTTGATAGGTTTCGGCATCGATTGTGAAAGTTTGAAGTTTCAAAGTTCATCGAGGTGTAATTCGCCGTTTTTATGTTGTTATGTGTGTTTTGAAGCCTCGAGTAGGTCCATGTCATGTTGTGGGATTTATTGGTATGTTTGGACGTGGTCCCGAGGGGCTCGAGCGTGTTTCAAATTGATTCCGGGCTAGTTTTCCTTCACTTTGCACTGCTGATATCTGGTCTCTCAGACCTTCATCGCGTTCGTGAGGCAAGTGCCGCGAACGCGTAGTGTATTTTAATGGCAGTGGCATTTTCTTCATCCCTCGCGAATATTGATCCGCGTTCGCAAAGAGTTGGGGCCAGTCTCCTTCGCGTTTGTGTATGAGAGGTCGCGTTCGCGTAGAGTTGAGCTGGGAGCTAGAGCTGGAGGATCTTACTTCATCGCGTTCGCGAGGATCGTGCCGCGTTAGCGTAGTTTTGTCTCAAGTGTGTATCGCGTTCGCGAGTCTTGTGCTACGAACGCGTAGAGAATTTTTGGCAGCTGGTATTTTTATTCATCGCGAATGCGATGGTTGTTCCGAGTTCGCATAAGAGGAGGCCTGGGCAGGTTATAAGTACTCTATTTCGAGGGTTTTGGCCATTTTTGCATTTTTGGAGCTTTGGAGCTCGAATTGAGGCGATTCTTGAAGCAATTTTCACCATATGAATTGGGGTAAGTGTTCTCTACTCGGTTTTGGTTATATTCAATGAATCTATCTTCGATTTTAGCTTTTGGTTGATGAATTTTGTAGAGGAAATTGGGGGTTTTGGCCTAAAGTTTCATAATTTGAATTTTTGAGTTTTGAACACCAATTCAGAGTCACATTTGAGTGAAACTAGTATGGTGGACTCGTAATTGAATGGGTTGTCGGATTTTGTGAGTTTTGTCGAGTATCGAGGCATGGGTACGGGTGTGATTTTTGGCCGGATTTGGGATTTGATGTAGGATTCGATCTTTAGCATTTGTAATTATTTCCTTGGGCTTCATATGATGTATTTGAGTTGTTTGGGCTTTATATATATACCTGGAGATTGATCTTCTCCATGAAGCCGGAATAGCTTTTCCTCGGTACTGGGTAACTTATAGTCTATGTTGTATATGTTCCGGGATGGATTTCCCTGGGCCGTATGGGTCATATACAGTACCGAGTGGTTGAGTATGATGACTGGAAAGCGTGATGCACTGAGGTTGAGTATTCTGAGAGTGTGAGTATATTATTCATCTCTGGGATACATGGCATTGGCATGCGTAGAGACGCATTTCCTCATGATGTACGATATCAAATTATTCATGATTTTTTCTCACACATTGATATGTGAGTATAGAGTGGTATTTCACACTTTTTATTTGGAAAGGTAATGAAATATTTTTATTTATTGCGGGAAGGATTTTCAGGAAAAACTATAGTTTTCAATCTATCTCAAAATTTTTTGATGATTTCGATAAAGGATTTGGGTTTTCACTGATATTCTTGAGAAGCAGAACTATTTTTAGAAAACTGTGCAAAAGCTAATCGTTTATATCTTTGAGATTATTTCCTTGTATATTGCTCTACGTTTTATGAGCTGCTGTTGGGTATTTGTGTTGGACCTGACCTATGTGCCAGCTCGTCACTGCTTTTAACCTGAGGTTAGGTTTGTTACTTTTTGAGTACATAGGGTCGATTGTACTCATACTACACTTCCAGCACATTGCATGGAGATTTCGGATGTCGATGTTGTTAAGTTCGATGGGAGATGAATTGGAAGATGAACCTGCGTCCCTGCCGTAGATGCCTCTTGTTCATGGTAGCCTTAGAAATATTAAAACTCTGTTTATTTATTTTTCAAACAGATAATGTATTTAATAATTATCAGCTTTGTCAACTCTATTCTTAGAAGCTCATAATTTATACGACGAGTCCTTGGGAAATGTAATAGATCCTGATGATTTATCTTGTTTAATTGACTTATTAGCATTATCGAAATTGGATAGTTATTAGTTGGCTTACCCAGCGGGTTGGGTTAGGTGCCATCACAACTAGTGGATTTTGGGTCGTGGCAGATTGGTATCAGAGCTCTAGGTTCATAGGTTCTACAAGTCATGAGCAAGTGTCTAGTAGAGTCATGCGGATCGGTGTGATGACGTCTATACCCATCTTCGAGAGGATACAGGACATTTAGGATATACTTCCCTTTTTCTTCCTTATTGTGCAGCATCGATTCAGCTTGAAGTATAACTCTTTGAATTCCTTCCACGCATTCGTATGCGCACATGAGTGCTCGGTATCAGCTGTGCATCGATGACTTATGATTCCCTGGATGAAGTGCGAGATGTGATTTCTGTGTGTTGATGATGGGCCACTATGGAGGACTTAAGGCCGGGTTTTGACTGTAGCTTGAGCTCAGAGATTTTGATTGTGTGAACACGTGCTTTTGGATTTATATGTCCGATAAAGTTCGTATTAGTAGAATTTGTGGCTGGATGGCTACGTGATGAGTATGATGTGACTCAAAGATGTGTTCATATGGGCTGAATTTGATTAGAAGAGTTTTCTTGTAATGTAAAGAGGACTACTGGATGCTTGATTTCTACCTTAATGTTATGTATTGTATCGAGTTATGAGCATATTAGAGGATCTTTCATGTTTTAATTGCGGAACGAATTCGATACTCATGTCTTGTATGTGAGTTCAGAATCGGGAAGATTAAGTGATTGCGTAGTATTTGTGATTGTGGAAGGGTATGGAAAGATGTCAGTTTGAGGCTAAGCAGGTAGGTTATCTCATGCGAGGTGTCCTGAGGTTGTGTGGTCTCTATGTGTTGTCGCGAGTTCTTTTTTACCAGTGAATTATATGTGTTGCAACTTGAGTTTGGATCGCTTAGGAGAGTTGGCTTGACTGTTACAAGGGCGAATGCGAGATTTGCAGATGAATTGAGATGCTAGATGGTTTGTGTTACATGAGCTTATGGAGGATTTAGTATAATCTCACCGTGGTATTATGGCTGTAATAAAGTATGGGCATTATGAGTTATGGTGTGTTTTGATCTATGGCTTTGAGCCAAGTGGGGGAGTCGGCTATTGATAAGTTGATTATACGGTTATGTGTTGTATTGGGTACGGTTTAAGGTATACTTGCGAATGAGTTATGTTCTATAGAGGGTGAGATCGAGGATGACTTAAGTAAAGGAATTTCTGGGTACAGGTTGTATTAGGCTTTATGAGTATATGAGAATCACGGAACTATTTGAGTTGTTATTGGTGAAGGATGTAATGTGCATGGAGCAAAAATTTATCTGGTTGCATTAATGTGGGTTACTTCCTTGGGTGTTGGAGTGTTAATGGGGCATAGGTCGTTCGGTCTGTTTGATCAGTCTAATTGAGATTTGAGCAGAATGGATGATTCTGGAGAATGGTCCTAATGAATTCAAGATATATATGTAGCAATTGAGAATTTTTCAGGATTTGTATATGGCCAGAAGCCGAGATTTACATTGGATGGTGTCAAGACTCGCAGTATTTCTATATCATTTTGGATTCTACATTCAGTATCAGGAAGGTAAAAAGGAACAGCTTTAAATTCACAGAAGGTCTTTTCAGAAAGGGTATTTCAGTTGTGGTACTTTTGGGGTGCTTGAGAGAGCATTCAACGGCTTATGAGCCTTAGGGCAGTGTGGTTTTATGCCAGGGTCTCGTGTGGTGAGTCTTGGTTGAGGATTGTGGTATTATGGTGAGGAGAAGTATCAATTTGAAGGTAATTCAAAAGGAACTCGGAGAAATAGAACAACTTGGTAGTTGGCGGGATCAACATGGTAATGGATATGATCGGTTCTTTGGGTGCTTATGATGTGGTGAGTTTCTACAGGTGTTTCGTGGGAAAGCTCTTGGGCTGTTGGTGACCTGCGTGGCTTGGTTAAGTTAGAGAGATTTAGTGCTGATGGCTTAATTGTGTGCAAATGGGTTTCGAAGAGATCTCAATAGTTTCTACCACGGTTCAAGGAGTATATTTTCTACTGGAGTGAGGAGCATGTGATGTATAGTGATTTTCTCCAGATGAAATCAAATAGAAAGTTCTTGGCTAAATGAGTGAGTAGTTGCTTGTGACTCGGAGTGGATTACAATGTTCTCATATTTTTTGTAATATGGCATGGTATATGCGGTGTGTTGTGTAGGATCGATATTTGCACGTGTAAGGTCACGGTTCAGTTTTGAAGGGAAGGTCATGAGTCCTTAGGCAACATGGACAATTTCAAATGACTAGGTAAATAATATTACTATCTGGCATGGCTTGATGAGATTATACATTTCAGAAGGGGCAATGTGTTTTATTTATGGATACTTCATTGGTATTGCGGCAATCTCTTGTTAGATCGATTGTTGGTGTTCAAATTTTGCTTTGTGGCACAGAAAAATTATAGAAGTATTCCTCGTGGGATAATCGTGTATTGGAGGAGTATTAGACATTCAAGCGGTGGAGTTGAGATCACATATGGTGATTCATATGTTCTATAAATTTTGAGACTGGGAGTTCTCGTGAGTAGATTATTTCGTGGTTGTGGACTGTGAGAATGTAGCCAAGGTTAGTCAGAGGCTAGTATGTGTTATGATTCAGTCATTGTGAACTTTCGGAGGGTTATTTATCTATTGTGGGTGACCAGAGTTGATTTGGGGTCCATTGGTAGGCCCAATTAGGATGTGTATTCTACACCGAGTCGGATTGGTTGGCTCCATATTGATATTGATGAGAGATGTGCCATTCGGTTATTGTTGAGCTTATTCGTGTTCTGAAATAATCTGTGAGTTGCTCTTCTATTCTACGAGGAGTTGTGAATTGTGGGTTATAAGCACACATGGTGCTGTTCTATTTGAGCTTTTAGCAAAAATATGAGAAATATGAGTATTTGGGTATTGCATGATTGATTGCGCGTTGGCTATGTTCTTTGCGGATTGTGGCATTGTGTTATTTGCTCTCCGTGGTTATGGTAATGCACTTTGGGTACTTAATGTCAAATTTCGAGTGGTTATGGATTTTGAGCAGGGTGGCTTTAGGTATATAATATGGACCAGCATTTGGGTGGGGTCACACATTATGGCGGAGTTATATAGAGGTATAATCCTTGTGTTAGATTCGTGTGTTTTGGTTCTGGGGTGTGTGATGGGTTCTTAGCATTGCGTTGTGGTGATACCATTGAGCTTGCGAGACAACTATCTTGTTTGATGTTATTTTCCATGTTTGAGTACATTTGGAGTGTTGCTTATTGGTGTACGAATTGCACATGTTGTGGCTTTAGGTTGTATTGATGTGTCATGTCACCGGAGTGGTCGTGTTGGATGAGATGAGGTTACTGGGCCTAGAATGGATACTATCGGAATTGATTACAGCATGGTTGGAAGAATATTGTTGCTGATCGGCTTAGAAATTTTCTATGGTTCCTATCGAAGGAGAGAAAGTTCCACAAGTTGTTGATCTGACGAATGGTTATGAGTTTCTGCGCGTTTCTTTCATCATTGGCAATATATGAAGGTGTTAGAAGGAGACTTTGTTTGATAAGAGGTTTATTACCGGCATTAGGTTGTTTTGAGCAGCTACTGTGATTAAAATTATTGCTATGAGTGTTTGAGTTATGTGGTATATCAGGTGATTTCATCATGGGTTATGGAAATGGCTTGATACAACTTGTTTAGACTGATACAGTGTGTAGATGCGAGATTCTGATCTTATAGAAAATTTCGGAAGTGAAAATTTTGGTTCTAATTTTTATGGGCTAGGTTAAATTATGAAATTTCAGTTATGTTATGTTATCAAACCTATATGGGATAGGGTGACGTGAGATCATCCTTGGGGTATGTACATGATAAGGTTACACTTCGGTTTGATGGCTTTGGAACTACTTAGGGCACGTTCGAGGACGAACATATGTTTAAGTCGGGGAGGATGTAACGACTCGACCGGTCGTTTTGAGTAATTGCACTTCGGTCGGTTTCTTGAGGGCATGAGTAGCTCTGTATGATGTATTATGACTTATGTGAATCGACGGTTTTGGTTTTCAGGTTATTCGAAATTGATTTAGAAGAATAATTTTCTGCTAGAATCATTAAATTAGTAAGGTTTGACCAAGTTTGACTTTTTAGAATTTGACCTTGAATTGGATTTATGATGGTTCTGTTAGCTCTGTTGGGTGATTTTGGACTTAGTAGCAATCCGGATCGTGATTTGGAGGTCCGTGGTGGAATTTGGCTTGAAATGGCGAAAGTTGGAATTTTGAAAAGTTTGACCAGGAGTGGACTTTTTGATATCGGGTTCGGATTCCGATTTCGAAAGTTGGATAAGGTTCGTAATGTCAAATGTATCTTGTGTGCAAAATTTGAGGTCAAACGGACATGATTTGATTGGTTTCCCAATCGGTTGTGAAAGTTTGAAGTTTCAAAGTTCATTTATTTCGAATTGAGGTGTGATTCTTCATTTCAATGTTGTAATGTGTGTTTTGAGGCCTCGAGTAGGCTGTGTCATGTTATGGGACTTACTGGTATGTTTGGACGTGGTCCCGAGGGGCTCGGGCGTGTTTCTGATTGATTCCGGGCTAGTTTTCCTTCATTTTGCACTGCTACATTCTGCTGATATCTGGTGTCTCAGACCATCATCGTGTTCGCGAGGCATGTGTCGCGAACGCGTAGTGTATTTTGATGGCTGTGGCATTTTCTTCATCGCGTTCGGGAATATTGGTCTGTGTTCGTGAAGAGTTGGGGCCAGTCTTCTTCGCGTTTGCGTAGAGTTGAGCTGGGAGCTGGAGCTGGAGGATCTTTCTTCATCGCGTTCACAAGGCTCTTTCCGCGTTCGCGTAGTTTTATCTCCAGTGTTTATCGCGTTCCCGAGGCTTATGCCGCGAACGCATAGAGCATTTTGGTGGTTGACAATTTTTGTTTATCACGAACGCGATGGTTATCCCGCGTTCGCGAAAAAGGATGTCTGGGCAGAAGTATAAAGTACTCTATTTCGAGGGGTTCGTCCATTTTTTCTATTTTGGAGCTATGGAGCTCGGATTGAGGCGACTCTTGAAGCAATTTTTATCATATAAATTGGGGTAAGTGTTGTCTACTCGGTCTTGGTTATATTTCATGAATCTATCTTAGATTTTAACTCTTGGTTGATGAATTTAAAGAGGAAATTGGGGGTTTTGGCCTAATGTTTCATGATATGAATTTTTCAGTTTTGAACACCGATTAGGAGTCGAATTTGAGTGAAACTAGTATGGTTGGACTCATAATTGAATGGGTTGTCGGATTTTGTGAGTTTTGTCGAGTATCGAGGCTTGGGCCCGGGTGTGATTTTTGGTCGGATTTGGGATTTGATGTAGGATTCAATCTTTATAATTTGTAATTGTTTCCTTGGGCTTCATCTGATGTATTTGAGTTGTTTTGGCTAGCTTTGAGCCGTTCGGAGGTCACAACGTGCGTGATAGCATTCTTGGAGCATTGCTTGGGTTGCTCGACATCTATAATTGGCTTGTTTAAGATAAGTAACTCTTCTAAACTTAGTGTTGAGGGTATAAAATCCCGAATTTATGTGTGTTGTGATTGGTGTGTAGATGACGCACATGCTAGGTGACGGGCGTGTGGGCGTGCACCTTGTGAGTTGTGACTGTTGTTTTCAGGGCACTGTTTAGTTGCCCACTTTGTTGACATTTGTATTTTTTACCATGTGATAAAGTAATTGAGTTGTACATCATGCTAGATATCATGTTTATGATTTATGATGATATTGTTGGGACCCCTAGCGGTTGTTTCTTGCTGTCATCTCATTGATATTTCGTACTCAGTCACATTCATGCATATCATATGTCAATCTCAGTTGTTATTTATTGGTACATCATATAATTGTTCTAGGTAAGTTTTCATGACATTGTGAGCCCGTGGGTGAGACTGGAGAGATTGATGACTGAGTGAGGCCGATAACTTGATTATGAGTGACAGTTATGGGATTGGGCTGCACGCCGCAGCGATTATTGTAATATTGATACTATAGCACGTGAGATATCCGTGCAGCATGTGAGTTTTCCGTGCAAATTATAGCGCTTGGACCGAAGGAGCCTCTCAGGAGTCTACACACCCCCAGTGGGCGCGGTTGATTTTATTCACGGATGGATCTTTTCTTGGTATGGAGATGGACCTTCTCCATGAGGAGGGATTGGCCTGTTTCCTCGGTACTGGAGACTAATGGTCAGTGATGTATATATTCCGGGATGGATCTTCCCTGGGCCGTATGAGCCATATACAGTACCAAGTGGTTGAGCATTTATATATATAACTGGAGATGGATCTTCTCCATGGAGCAGGAATGGCCTTTCCTCAGTACTTGGTGACTTATAGTCAGTGTTGTATATGTTCCGGGATGGATTTTCCTGGGCCGTATGGGCTATATACAGTACTGAGTGGTTGAGTATGACGACTGGAAAGTGTGATGCAGTGAGGCTGAGTACTCTGAGAGTGTGAGTACATGATTCCTCTCTGTGATACATGGCATTGGCATGCATATATGTCATACATGCATAGAGACGCATTTTCTCATGTTGTACGGTATCACATCATTCATGACTTTTTCTCGCACATTGATATGTGGGCATAGAGTGGTATTTCACACTTATTATTTGGAAAGGAAATAAAATATTTTTATTTATTGCGGAAAGGATTTTCAGTAAAAACTACAGTTTTCAAGCTATTCAAAAAATTTCGATGATTTCGATAAAGAATTTGGGTTTCCACTGATATTCTTGAGCAGCGAAACTATTTTCGGAAAATTGTGCAAAAGCTTAACATTTTTACCTCTGAGACTATTTCCTTGTTTATATGCTCTACATTGTATGAACTGTTATTGGGTATTTGTGTTGGACCCGACCTATGTTCCAACTCGTCACTGTTTTTAACCTGAGGTTAGGTTTGTTACTTTTTGAGTACGTGGGGTTGGTTGTACTCATACTACACTTCCTGCACATTACGTCCAGATTTCGGATGCCGATGTTGTTGTGTTCGATGGAAGCTGAATTGGAAGATGTATTTGCGTCCCTGTTATAGCTGCCCCTTGTTCATGGTAGCCTTAGAATATTAAAACTCTGTTTATGTATTTTTCAAACAGAAGATGTATTTACTAATTATCAGCTTTGTCAACTCTATTCTTAGAAGCTCATGATTTGTACTACCAGTCCTTGGAAAATGTAATAGATCCTGATGATTTATCTTGTTTAATTGACTTATTAGCATTATTGAAATTGGTTAGCTATTAGTCGGGGGTTGGATTAGGTGCTATCACAACTAGTGAATTTTAGGTCGTGACATGATGTAAACACCGAATACGTATAAACTTTTACCTTAAGCGAAATCTCATTTGTTAAAGAAAAGAGTCAAAATTAGCACAAGTGTTTCGAGAGAATACATCCAATCATTTTTAATCGGGTAGATGAAGAATGGACAACAAGCAGTATTTCATCCTTGCTTAGATGAAGAATGGACTTTTTTCTCATTTTTTTTGGAAGAGGCTCTATTGTTCTGAAAGAAAGGCGGTACGTGAGCTTAAAAGAAACATAATATACTGACTTTTCTTCCATAACGCTATCTTTCATATTCACAGTGCATGGGAAGATAATTTAGGAAAGGAAAACATTTCTTTTCATATTGTTATAAGTTTTCAATTATTAAAGTATTCTCTCTGTTCCATCTTTTTAATTATATATATAGCCCAACTTGAATTAACATGTAAAGTAAGGAGAAAACGTGAAGGAACACTAAGAACGATTGCTAGATTTAGAAGTTTTTTTAAGTGAAACTCTTTATAAGAACGTGAAGGAATACTATATATGTTGAAATTCAAAAATTCTCTATAAGTGAAACTCCACCAACGTGTACTAGAGATAAGAACTTTTAAAGGCTTTTTTCATTTAATTACAAGCGCTATATA